>NW_007232987.1:109735-178826 GCF_000164805.1 Carlito syrichta | reverse complement strand
TTGAATTGAAGTCTCACTCTGTCACCCAGGCTGGAGTGCAGTGGCATGCTCATGGCCACCCCAGCATCAACCTGCTGGGCTCAGGCGATCCTTCTGCTCCAGCCTTCCAAGTAGCCAGAACTACAGCCATGCACTACACCTAATTTTTTAGTTTATTGTAGAGATGCTATCCCGCCAAGTTGTCCAGGTTGTTCTCAAACCCATGGGCTCAGGCAATCCCCTTACCTCGGCCTCCCAAAGTGCTGGGATTACAGGCTTGAGCCACTGCACCCAACCTATTTCTACATTATTTACAAATGTATTTATTGACTGTTCTCTTAATAAAGGCAAATGTTAATGGCATAAATAAGTAGATAATTAAATAATATTTTAGTTTTTTCTATCACTGATGTTATTTATACAATTAGAGACTTTGTCCTTTGGAACAGGATATTTACTCACAAATAGGTTAAAAGCTATAGTATCTTATTTGGAAAAGAAAGTGATTTTAGTACTGAGACAACGAAAAAAATAAGAGTCACTCTGTCAAGATTAACAGATGTTGTTTTCATAAACTAAGGTGTATGATCATAAACCATGTAAGGACCAAACCCTTCAATTAAAGAAACTACCTACCAATCCTCAAGTATTAATTTAATTGTGTGTATAGTTGATATTCATTAGATACTTATTTTTCATTATCTTGGTATTTATTTCCTTTTTGTTTCCATAACAGCAAAAAAAATTAACAATTTCTGAATCTGGAAACAGTTCTGAATCAAGGATATGAAGAAGTCCAACATAAGACTTTTACAAATAATAATGTCTTGAGCATTGAGGAAATATGCATAGTAATATATCTGTAGAATGCATGTAAATCAATATAACCTTTCAAAGGGCAGTTTAACAATATATATTAAAATTTTAAAAATGTATACTCTTAAATCCAGTAATTGCATTTCTAGAAGTTGTACTAAGGAAATAAGTAGGGTAGACATACTGAGATGTATATACAATATAGGCAGGCACTCTTTAAAACAGTAAATAATTTAAAATAAAATGAATGTTCATTAGGAGTGAGTTTGTTAAGTAAAGTTATGGTATATCCATATTTTGTTGCCACAGTTTTTTTGTGTGTGGAAGTGGGATCTCAAGAAGTCTTTTGTTTTTTCTGTATTGTTCTAATTATTTTTCATGATATTCATCAGTTGTTCAAAGGAATAATATAATAATCATAAAATATGCATGTTTTGGGTTAATAAAAAATTAACAGCACAGAGCCCTATGCTTTAAATGTAGCAGTAACATAGCAAATGAACCTGACCCTGCTGCAAAAAAATATCTGTTTTTAGATATGATTATATACTGATGATCACCATATGATTTTAAGGTCAGAAGCCTCTTATTTTAATAAATACTGGCCATTATGTTAACTTTTTAGTCATTTTCACTGCTTTAGACTTTAACCAGTACTTAATCTTTAATTATCTTTAGCATAATCTTAAGTTAGGAAATATATATTAATATTATTTCATGAAACAATAGCCCCTGGCATTAAAATCACTGAATTGTAAATTATTAGATTGTTGATTACCTTTATATAGAGATTCTGCTTTAGGAAAGGAAATGAATTGTGGGTAAAATGTAAAAGAAGTCAGGATTTTGATATATAGGGTGGTAATTATGGACATTTTTATTTTTTTACCTTACCTTCATCAAAAAATAAAAATTGAGAAAAAAACCAACCACTGTTGAGTTTCAATTTTTTAAAATATTATATTCTTTATGTACCTATATACTTATTTTAATTGTAAGATTTATATTTTTCCAAAGGATAAACTATCCTCTAATATAAAAACAAAAAAAAATGTGTACTTCTCTTTGAGAATTTATTTTTATTCTTTATTTTTTAGACATTTTCTTCTTGTAGATGGTGGTGGCATCTATTTGTATTCTTATGAAGGGCGCTTTATTTCTTCTCCAAAATTTCCTGGAATGAGAACAGATATTCTGAATGCACAGACTGTGTCTCTGAGTAATGACACCATAGCAATAAGAGACAAAGCTGATGAAAAAAGTAAGTATATTTTTATAATTTTCTAAGTCAAATTTTCATAAAATTTGTTAACACTATAAAATTTCCATAAATTAGCTTTCATTTTCTTCTCTATTAACATGTTAACTTTATATAAAGGAATTATGAGCTTCCTAATTTGTTTTAAAAATGTGAATTAACTGAAGAATTACAGTTGTTATACTATATCCAATTAATGGAACAAATATTGCCACATCAAAGGTCAGTGGTAAGGAATAAATCCTTATATGTTTAATAGCTATTGATATAGAGTTTGAATTCAAGATTGTGGTCCTAGAATGTATATTAATTTTAATTTTTAAAATCTTTTTTAATATTCCCCTTTTTCATTTGATAACATAGTAAATATTGCACTTTATTGTAATATTTATCTTATTTATATATTTTTTAAATTGATATTTTAAGTTAATGAAGTAAAATGTGTGACTAACCTAAATGTTCTATTTAAAAATCTAGGCTACACTAGTATTAATAAGTAAATGTAAGTATGTCAGGTGTTTTAGAATTCCATAGTACAATGAAATTAAGGCATTGCTGTATCACAGATTCATTTATATCCAGCAAATATTATTGAGTGCTTACTATGTACCAAGCACTTTTCTAGAAGTTTAGGATATAGTGAACAAGATAGATAATCTAGTAAATAAAAATAAATAAACACATATATATAATAAATTGTCAGATAACAATACATGCTATGAAGAAAACTAATGCAGAATGAAGGAACAGTGAGTGGTCTAGATGGGGCAGAAGTATGACTGTTGGACAATCAAGTGCAAGGATTCTGAGGTAGGAGTGATTGGCATGTAAAGAAACTCCAGAAGGTCATGTGACTGAGCCAACAAGAGCCAGGTGTAGTGGTAGGAGCGGGGACATAGAGATAGGCAGGAGCCAGATCTGATAAAGACTGGGTCATGGTAAGGATATGGGCATGTATGAAAAAGAGGAACATATAATCCTAGGTGAATGAGGTGGAAGACGGGGAAGGGTGGACATTTGGAAGAGTTTGCAAATCAAGAGTCCATTCTGGCTATGGTATGTGTAAACGCTTTTTAGACATTCAAGCAGGGATGAGAGTAAACAATAGGATAAACAAGTTTAGGTCTCAGAAGAGCAGTTGGGACTAGAGATATAAATGTGTGAGTCATTGATAAACATGTCAGTGCTTAAGCTCATGAAATCACCTGGGAAGTGGGTATAGACAGAGAAGAAGACCAAAGACTGAGCACATCAATATTTAGGGATGGGTAAGAGGAGGAGGAGCCAGTGGAGTAAGAGGAAAACCAAGAGTGAGTGATCCCTAAAGCATAGTGAAAAATAGTAAATGTTAGATAATTGTTTCTCTCTGTTAATACATAATGTGAAACATTGTATATTACTGTTACCAAAAATAAGACTTGAGTGTTAATTTTGTTAGTTCACACCATGGAAGACCTAATTTAGGAACTAGAAAACTGCCCTACTTTTTAATGTTCAGCACTTTCAGACAGTAGCACCTCTCATACAGCTAGGAAACAGAACTCTATAAACAGATATCTCTTTATACCTTAGGCCACTCTGAGAGAGGACCTTTGGTAATTGTTTGTTTGTTTGTTTATTTAGATTAGAAAATGTAGTTTATTTAGAAAGTAAATTAGAGAGCGAGAAAGAGGAGATTCACCTCCCCAAGGTAGGGGAGGGGAACCAAAGCCAGGAAGCATATCAACAGCCATAGCTCAGTGAGTACATGGCTACACCAGAGTATAGCAAGGCAATGGTGGGGGTGGTCTAGCAATGACCGGTAATTGTTTTGTTTTTAAAGGTCTTCCTTTCTGGCTAAAAAAGAAGAAAAGAGAATGAGATAAAAAATAGTATTCAGATAGCAGACAGAATTAAGATTACTGTATAATTGCTAATATTAATAGTTGGGAAGCCAGATTTCTATCTTCACTAAATTTAAGATTGAAAATCCCTTTGATCACTATGAATTTTCTCTACTTTTCTTACTCAACACCACACATTTTAGATAAAAGCTTTAATAAAATACAGTAATACAAAACATAACAACATTTCAGTTAACAGACTGCATATACAATGATGGTCCCATAAGATTATAATTGCGCTGAAAAATATCTGTTACCTCTGAAGTATGATTTGCTTAGATATGTTTACATGCATAAATGCTTAGCATTGTATTACAATTGCCTACAGTATTCAGTATAGTAACTTGCTGTACAGGTTTGTAACCTAGGAGCAATAGACTACACCATACAGCCTAGGTGTGTAGTTATGCTATATGGGTTTGTATAAGTGATATTCACACAATGAAAAATTGCCTAATGACTTATTTCTCAGACCATTTCTCCATCATTAAGCAAAGCATGCCTGTATGGTGTTTCTAACTGAATATACCTTATTCTGAATTTTTCTGTAGTTAATTCACATCCAAAACATATTTCATTATTTTTTAATCCTTTGATAATTCATAGAATTTTAAAACTAGAAAAATTATGAACATTTCTAGAAATATGAATTTGTATGCCAATAAACATGTTTTACTTACATAAATTTTGATTGTTAAATAAGATAATTATATAATTCTGTTTTGCTATAAACACAAACTCAAAAACACTAAAATAAAATTTTTATAGAGCTTAAATAAGTTTAGGGTGGATATTTCTTGTTGGTGGATTGAACGTTTTATCATTATAGTGACCTTCTGTATCTTTTTAAATTTTTGGTAGCTTGAAGAGTATTTTGTCTGATATTAAGATCGCGACTCCTGCTTTCTTTTATGTTCTATTTGCCTGAAATTTTGTTTCCCATCCTCTTTAAGTCTGTGAGTGCCCTTTCTGATGAGCTGAGTCTCCTGGAGACTATATATTGTTGCCTCATGATATTTTATCCATTTTGCCACACTGTGTCTTTTCAGTGGTGCATTTAGTCCATTCTCATTCAGGCTAGTTATTGAGTTGTGAGAGTTTATCCCTGTCATGAGGTTCTTATGGAATTTGTTGTTGTTGCTGCTGTTTGTTTTCTTTCTTTTGATTTTTGGGTTGATTCATGTGTGTGAACCATTTTCCCTGAAATCTGGAACAAGATAAGGATGGCCACTCTCACCCCTCCTGTTCAACATAGTATTGGAAGTCCTAGCTAGAGCAATCAGACAAGAGAAGGAAAACAGGAGAATTCAAATAGGAAAAGAAGAAGTTAAGTTATCCTTCTTTGCAGATGACATGATTCTATACCTCGAAAATCCAAGAGAATCTGTCAAAAACCTCCTTGCACTGATAAAGGACTTTGGCAAAGTCTCAGAGTATTAAAAAAAATGCAAAAACCAGTTGCATTCCTATACATCAACAATAAACAAACAGAAACCCAAATAAAAAGCACAATCCCATTCACAATAGCCACACAAAAAATGAAATAGCTAGGCATCTTCCTAACCAGAGAAGTCAAAGACCTTTACAGCAAAAACTAACAAAACACTGCTCAAAGAAATCAAAGATGACACAATCAAATGGAAAAATATTCCATGCTCATGGATTGGAAGAATCAACATTGTTAAGATGTCCATCCTACCCAAAGACAATCTACAGATTTAACACAATACCTGTTAAATTACCAGCAGCATTCTTCTCAGACCTGAAAACAATACAGGAATTCATATGAAAACATAAACAACCACCGAATAGCTAAAACAGTTCTCAGCCAAAAAACAAAATGGGAGACATCATGCTCCGAGACTTTAAGTTTTGTTATAAAGCTACAGCAATCAAAACAGCCTGGTATTGGTACAAGAACAGGTATATAGACCAATGGAACAGGATAGAGATTCCAGAAGCAAAACCTCAATTTCTAAACCAACTCATCTTTGACAAAGCCTCCCCCATCAACCATTGGGGAAAACAGAACCTATTCAGTAAATGGTGCTGGGAAAACTGACTGACTACATGCAGAAGATTAAAACAAGGCCCCTACCTATCACCATACATAAAAATCAACTCTAAATGAATCAAAGACCTAAACATAAAACCTCAAACTATAAGAACCTTAGAAAATGCAGGAGATACTCTTATGGAAATTGGAACTGGCAATCAATTCCTGATTAAAACCCCAAGTGCCCATGCCATAAGAGATAAGATAGGCAAGTTGAACCTTATCAAACTGACAAGCTTCTGCAAAGCCAAAGAAACCATAAAGACAGCAGGGAAACAGCTCACAGACTAGAAAAAAAATTTTGCCAAATGTGTATCTGACAAAGGCCTAACATCTAGGATCTACAAGAAACTCAAATGTATCAAAAAGAAAAAATAACAAACAGTCCCATTACAAAGAGGGTCAAAGAGATGAATAGACACCTTTCAAAAGAAGACATACAAGCAGCCGACAGATACATGAAAAAATCCTCAACCTCACTAGTCATCAAAGAAATGCAAATTAAAACCACACCGAGATACCACCTAACTCCAGTTAGGATGGCCATCAGCAATAACTCAAAAAACAACAGATGCCAGATAGGATGCGGCGAAAAGGGAATACTTCTACACTGTTGATGGAAATGTAAACTAGTACATCCTCTGTGGAAAACAGTGTGGTGACTCCTAAAAGATCTAAAAATTGACCTCCCATATGATCCCACAATCCCCCTACTGGCAATATATCCAGAGGAATTCAAATCACTCTATGAAAAAGATACCTATGCACACGTGTTTTCACTCTATGAAAAAGATACCTATGCACACACAGCATTGTTCACAATAGCAAAAACATAGAACCAACGATGCTGCCCATCAAAAGAGGACTGGATTTTTAAAGTGTGGTACATATACACAATGGAATATTATGCAGCCATAAAGAAGGACAAAATTATGGATTTCACAGCAACTTGGATGGACTTAGAGTCTATAATACTGAGTCATCTATCACAGAAACAAAGAACCAAGTATCACATGTTCTCACTCATAAGCAGACCTTGAACAACTGTCATAATATTTTAAGAAAGGTATTGGCAGTAGTAGAAAATTGCTGAGGAGTGGGGGGTGGGACAGGGGCGGGATTGGCAGTAGTGGGAAACTGCCAGGGGAGGGGAGTCACACTCATCAACAGAAGTTTCTGCATAATAAACATTTGTATACCTAATCCTGAATTGTACCCCACATATTTAAAATAAATTTTTTGAAAAAAGAACTTAAATAAAATTAGGGAAAATATTTTCCTGTTTCTTTTTAGAGAAATTAGTAGTCATTGATGGCTAGAAATGCATGCTAAAATAACCTGTAAAAAGGGGCCATCTAATATCACTGGCTCCCTTCTAATTTGGGAGCTCCTTTATAGGCAGGAGTCTTGTGTCAAGCACGGTACTCTGTATTATAGTAGGTGGTCAATAAATAGATCTTGGCTGGATTTGAATACCTCTTTGGGTGACTGAGTAAGTACTGGAGCTACTGCTTTTGCATTCCTTCTTCTCCCCATCCACTTTGCACAGACATATTATATTAGTGTGAGTGATTATTTGAAACAAATGTCTGGGTGTGTGGGAGTGAAAGTTGGGTAGCAGTTACATAAGTTTAAAAGCAACTCTTTTAGCTCCCAGCTCCTTAGCTGTTCATTCTGCCGGTTTCTATAATATGTTAACACTGAAAAACAAATCCAGCTTCCTATAGTTCAAGTATACTCACAGCTGTGGAAAAAGTAGATGAGTTCATGCATATACCCCAGCTTTTTAGAATATGTGTAGGCAGCAAAAGGATGATAGGGCTTTTTTATTATTATTATTTTAAGATTTTAGTGCATATAGCCATGAAAATAATTGGGTTCAGCTAAGACCAAAGCATTTTTTTCAAAGAAAGCCAAAAGTTTTAAGTTTTGGTTTCTCTACTTAAACATTCTATTATAGTATTTTTCTTTTTCATTTTTTTTTGTAATTGACGATCTTAGAACATAACTAAATGTTACATTATTTCCTCTGTGAAGATAGACGGTGACCTCCAACTTAATATACTATTGACAATAAAAGCTAATTGTCAATGTACTAAAAGTGTAATCCTCTGGAATTAAACATGCTATACACATTTTAGCATTTTTATGGTCTGTATAAATCATTGACTTGTTCGCTGTGTTCATGACACTTCTGTCTTTTCATTTTTTGTAACTCCATTCATATGCTGTCGTATAAAATTGCTCTCTTTGGGATGGAGTAATTTGAGAATTACTTAGAGAATCACCAATACACTCTAACAATCCTTCTTGTTTGCCCAACAATTTTTTAAAGAGTGAATAACAGCTACCAATACCACTTTGTGTTTGTATCGAAGAGAAGCCTTGGTGAAACAGAGAAAGGGACAGAGGCAGCATTTGTTCAGGCTTCTTCAATACAGTATCTCCTATAATTTTCATAACTTTACTTACTTCAGCACTTCAGAGAAAGGTTGGGATCACAAATAAAGAACTATGAGTTATCATTATTAGATAATAACTGATGTCATCAAAGTAGATGATTAGAGAAAGTATTTGTGGTGAAAAGGCAACGAAGAATAAAACTTTAGGAACAAGTGTTACCAGATAGGGAGGAGCTCACAAAGGAGAATGATAAATGAGAGACAAAAATGTTTCCATTTCTGTGTATTTATGTGTTGTCCACTTAAGAGTTCCAAGACAGAGAGGATAGTCAGGAGCATCTATGCTGCCAGGAGGTCAATACCAAAAATAGACTCTCAGAATGAGGACTAAAAATAGTCTTTTTGATTTGGCAACACGTGGGTCATTGGTGACCCAGGCAAAAGCCTTTGAACAACAATGTAGTAAGATTGAACAACAAATTGTACTAGATTGAAGAGTGGGTAGGAGTTGTCAACACTTGAATAACTATTGTTTCAGGAAGTTTAGAATTAAAGAGAGGCAAAAAATTAATAGTGATTTTTTTTTCAATGAAGGTGATTCAAGTATTTGTATGCTGAGAGTGAACAAGAGGAAAAGAAATGGGTACAGGTTCAGGAGAAGTGGGGATGGTTGATGGAATAAGACCTTGGAGAAAAGCAGGCAGGTAGAAGGCAATGTGCAGGTAAAAAGAAATGTGGTGAGTGGAGGGGGATGGACACTAGACACTCCTTCACCTGAAATCAGAGTGCATGTGGTGAGAACAGTGCTATTATAAGGAAGAGTGGAAATAAACATGAAAGAAATGGAGCTGTTACATCAAAAGTTAACGAAAAATGTATTTTAATACAGTGAGTTTTGAAATATTTACATTATCTTAATGCATATTCGTATCTGTTTTGTGGCTTCCAGGCAACTTATTATGACTGAAACTTATTTAACTGCAAAAAGAACACCACATGAGATCTGCCTTCTTTACAGACTTTTTGGTGTAGAATGCAATATTGTTAACAGTATGCAATACAATATAGACACAGTGTTGAACAGCAGATTGCCAGAATGCATTCATCTTGCATGACTGAATCTTTATGCCCCTTGATTACAAACTCCCGTCTTCCCCCTTGCCCCTACCTCTGGCAACCACAGTTTTGCTTTTTGCCTCTATAAATTTGACTATTATCATATATCTCATATAGGTGGAATCATATGGTATTTGTCCTTCTGTGAATAGCTTATTTCACTTAGCATAATGACCTTCAAGTTCATCTATGTCGTTGCATTGCAAGATTTCCTTTTTTGGAGGGGGTATTGAATAATCTGTCTTCAGGATCCTGATTTCAAGTCTTTCAGATACGCACCCAGACATGGGATTGCTAGATCATATTGTTACCCAGGCTGTGGTGTACAGTGGTACAATCATGACTCACTGCAGTCTTGACATCCTGGGCTCAGGAGATCCTCCCACCTCAGCCTCCTGAGTAGCTGAAACTACAGGCATATGCCACCACACCCAGCTAATTTTTATTTTTATTTTTTTGTAGAGATAAGATCTCACTATGCTGCCCAGACTGGTCTCAAACTCCCAGCCTCAAATTATCCTCCCACCTCAGCCTCCCAAAGTGCTGGGATTACAGGTGTGAGCTTCTGCACCCAGCCAGTACTACTATTTTTAATTTTTTGAGAAATCTTCATACTTTTCCCATCAGCAATAGACCAGCTCCTCCACATTCTCACCAACACCTGTCTTTTTAAAATAAATGCCATTCTAGCAAGTGTGAGGTGATCTCATTGTGGTTTTGAGATTTCCTTGTTAATTAGTGACATTGAGCACCTTTTCATATATCTGTTGGCCCAGGTATATGTTCTGCCTGTCTTAATATTAACTCTTGATTATCTATGGAAAATATTTAATCTTGAAATATGTGCCCCATTTTAATATTGGAGCTAAACTGTCAGAGAAATTATTGCTAAATAGTCCTCAGAAAGTAAAACACGTTAGAAGTAATGCTAAAATAATAATTATTCACTTAAAAAAATTAGCTTACAGACTGCATCATATTTATATATCCTTTTATCTTAATAGAGACCTGGTGTGGACTGTTCTGAAAGCCTCCCAAAGAGTCCAGGAAAGTCCTTAGACTGGGAACAGGCTGAACTCCCAAAGCAATTGTTTCTGACAAATATAGGTTCTTTAAGACTGCTCCATAGTTCTGTGACAAGCCATTCCAGTATTCTGGAACTTTGAGTTAAATATTTTACAGCAAGACCATGAATTTATAAGACCATATTGATGACTTATGGAGAATCTCAGTTGTTGGTAGTTCATCTTTTTCCACCCTAACTGGATGTACTGCAATTCACTTCTGACACTGACTACTGAGTTAGTGGAACTTGAAAAGATAAGGACAAAGACCTTAACAAGACCGACTTCACTTGAGATGCTGGATAAAGTTTCAGGGCAGTTCTCAGGGAATTTGCATTTCTGATCAACTGGCTAAAAATTTTGAGGCCCCATGAACCCCTCAGGTTCAATAATTTGCTGGAATGATTCACAGAACTCACGGAAGCATTACATTTATGATTATAATTTTATTATAAAGGACAGACATGGGGTGAGGACAAGGAATTTCTGTGCTGTCTCCTCATGGAATGAGGGCACGTCACCCTCCTGGCACATCAACGTGCTTAACCAGGAAGATCCACCTAGTTTTGAGCTTTGGTATCCAGAGACTTTTGGGGTTTTATTATATGATTAATTAAATCATTGGCCATGTGATTGCACTCAGTCTTCAGCTCCCCTCCCATCTTGAAAGGTTGGGAATGGGGGTGAGAGTCTGAAAATGCTTAACTATCTTGTCTTGTACTTGGTCTTCCTGGTGACCAGTTTCTATCTCAAAGCTATCTAAGGGGCCGCCAGAGTCACCTTTTTAGGATAACAAAGAACTTAAAGGATTTTGAAGCTACCTGCCAGGATCCTAGAACAAAAACTTGATGAATTATTTATTTATTATACCACAGATCACTCTCTGGTCTTTGACCATAGATCTCGTATAGCAAAAGAATCATTCCTGTTGACAATACCAATATGAATAGTCCTAATGTTTGGAAGAGTCAGTATGGGCTTGAGATAGAAGACTTTTAATTCAATTTCCAATACATTTGACCATAAATAGCAGTATTCTATTCTTACCAACAATGCTAGTATTATACTATATCAAAAAATAAGAGTCAAAAGACACTGGCACATTACTAGAGTTCCATTAGTCTTTAATAATTAGTCCAATCCATCATGTTCTGTGACCAAATTGAAAATTGAAGCCACTGAAGTTTGCAGGATTCTATTCAATTTTGTCAGGTTTCAGAAGCACTAGAGGTCTCAACAATATATATGGTTTCCCCCTTCATGCATCTGCTATAATTGAGCTAAGAAACAAAATCATTCTCTTGCTCTAAGCCTCTTTTGAAGCATTTATGTGATATTAGATTTCATCATTGTATAACCCATTTATTCATTCCTTTACTCTCAGCTAATATTTCTCCTTTCCACTTGTATAGAACTAATGGGCTACTTCTGTTACTGGGCAATAAAGCTGCATTCACCATTAACCCCAAATTTTCCAGATGAAGTGGAAGCACAACCCATCCCATCAGGCTCTTAAGAATTCTGACATGAAGGTTTAAAAGTATAGTAACAGCCAGGTGTGGTGGCTCAAACCTGTAATTCCAGCACTTTGGGAGGCCAAAGCGAGAGGATTGCCTGAGCCCAGGAGTTCAAGACCAGCCTGGGCAACTTGGAGAGACCTGTCTCTACAATAAATCAAATAATTATCTGGGTGGGGTAGTGCACACCCGTAGTTCCAGCTACTTGGAAGACTGAAGTGGAAGGATCACCTGAGCCCAGTAGGTCAGGTCTGTGGTGACCATGAGCATGCTACTGTACTCCACCTGAGTGACAGAGTGAGATTCTAACTCAAAAAAGATAAAAGTGTAGTTACAGTTTCTTACTTAGGAATCATCTCTTCTTCAGGTTTTTGCCGTTGCAGCCCTGATCCTGGGACCACTGTGTCAGGTAGAAAAAAGAAAATGGGGGTGATATGAAGAAGAAAGAAAAGTTTGTTTGCCATGCCAGCATTCTTCCTCCCCCTCCCCCTTCTTCCTGAGATCCTCCCAAAAGGCAGAGGACTCTATGTAGTGCAGATACTCCCTGAGTTCCTCTCATGTCGAGTGGGCCCACACTCATGCAGGCATGTAAGCCAGCCCTCCTCCATGCTTCCCCCTGTTTTAGACAAGCACTATTTTAGTTGTCCTTTCTAATTCTTTAGCAAGCCATTACTCAGGAGGATCTTGTTTATCCCATTGTTGGACATTATGGGGTGTAAAGTATTAGTCTAAAGAAATTTGACTGGGTGGTCCACATCAATGCAGTATCATCTCTCCTGGTTCTTTTATGGTACCCTGAACATTTGCATCTACCACTAGATAAGCAAAACCCAGTCCAGAGTCAGTATCTATTCCTGTCAGGATGCATTTGTAGCCCTCCAGGGGCTACAACTTGCCACCTATGTGTAGGACTTTCCTCCAGGGGAATCTGCCCCACAGCCACCTGTAGTCTTACTTTGGTGGGCAGAACAGTTCTTACTGGTATATTGTGCCTCAGAGTGTATGAGAGGAATATTTCTAGATTTAGTTCATCTCTGCATTGTGGCAGCCCCTGGTGGCCACCCAAGTGACCACCTCAAGCAGGCACCCTGAGGTATTTGCTTATCAATTCTAGTCATCTTTTGAACTTGGCAGACGAAGTCTTCTGATAGGATTGACATGTCCTACTTTAATGCACTCCTCAAATTCCCATCGTGATTTCCATGGGGCTGTGCCCTATATGGGCATCCCTTTAACAGGCCAGCTTTCCGTTGCCCTTCTGCCTGACCATAGGACCAAGCCATTACCCAGGAGTTAGTGCAAACTCAAATATCAGAGCAAACAGCATACAATGCAGCCCACCAAGCTGATTTGTCTTTATCTTCTTTACCAGAGTGATAACCTTACAAACCAAATGTTTTATGTTCACATTAGAACTGCCACCCACAAAACAAGCAGCTATCTGTTGGCCAGTTGAGAGCTGTATATAAGCCACTGTCTGTGCAAGTGTCGCGACTGGCAGCTCCTCGAGTGTGTTCAAAGTCAGTCTTAGGGGAAGAGTCCCTGCTCATGAATACACTGTGTACCTTTTTGCGTTCTCCTAGTAGTGTGTCCTTGCTCAATCCATTTCCATTGCATTGTGGAACTCTGCTGGGTGTTGCCCTCCCTAGGGTCTTTCTGCAATATTACCCAAGATGTTGTGGGCACTTTAGATTTCAAGATTATTTTATATCCTTCAATCATAAGAGCAGTTTTAGTTAATGTCAGTCAGCTAGTAATTGCCCCTCAAATGGAAATTCTGTAGTCCAAAGTCTTGGTAGTTGTCACTGAAAGGCGCTCACAGGCTTTTGCCATACATTCCAGTCTATGATCTACCCAGGGTTATTGTAGACAGAATTTGTCCATACCAGTACTCCACATTCTATTCTGTATTATCTAATATTAGAGACCTGTGTGAGTTTGGGTTATCTTATTGGTTCCCATTTTGCATGCCTACTTAATATTGCTTGAAGGGTGGATTTACATGCCCTCTGTTTTATATCACTGATAGGGAAAACACTCCTCAGTCAGGCACAGCGTAATCTAAACGAGACACAACTACTTAACATAAATCTTGTTTACTTTTCATCCAAACTTTCACTTTAATCCCTTTAGCTGTTGTATTTCTATATCCTTTCAATCTAGTTGTGGCTCCCATTAGGATTCAGTTTTTGGTTTTACAGTACTAGATAAAGTGTCCCTGGTCATACATCATATCTATTTCTATAAAACATTCAGATAAAGGAGACACAGCGTCTTCACATAATGCCTGTTAAAACACTTCAATTTTCTTTTTTTGTTGTTTTTTTGAGTTGGAGTCTCACTCTGTTGCCCAGACTGGAGTGCAGTGGCTGCTCCCGGCCACCGCAGCCTCGACCTGCTGAGCTCCAGCGATCCTTCCGGCTCAGCCTTCCAAGTAGTTGGAATTACAGGTGCGCGCTACCACGCCCAGCTAATTTTTGATTTATTGTAGAGGTGAGGTCTCGTCAAGTTGCCCAGGCAGGTCTTGAACCCGTGGGCTCAGGCTGTCCACTCACCTCGGCCTCCCAAAGTGCTGGGATTACAGGCTGAGCCACCATGTCCGGCCAACACTCCAATTTTCATTCAAACATTCACCTTAATCCTATCAACCTTGTTCCTTCTGTGTTCTTTTGATTGATTTGATTGTTCTGTTTAGGGCTTCACCAATAGGTGGTACCAAAGTACATCACACTCTTGTGTCACGGTGCCCTAGAATCTTCTCTTCTCCACCCACTGACCATTTTGCCCATTCATGTGTATAAGGCTTTGGGTCCCCAGCTCAGAGATAAGCCAAAGAACCTGGCCCTTCCCCTGTGTTTATCTTGACTAAGTTGGGAGACCATTGCTCCAGGTGATTGAAGGTCAGGTTTCTTGTTGCCATCTTTGCCTTTCACTTTCCAAATTCTTCCAAACTAGGACGAATAAAGCAGATTTCTTTAGAACCCTTAAATGTTGGGACACTAACAGGGACTTCCATTGGTTCACACATCTTCTGTATTTTGACCCCACCAACATTTTCTTTATTTCCTTAATTTCTTAAAGATGTCTCCCTTGCTAGGATGAATCCCTTGACTTTCCCCTTTCTCCTTCTCCTTCCCCCCCCCCATCAATCTTTGCTTATTTCACACCATTTCTTAATAACTGTTTAAAGATTTTCTGCTGGTTTGGATGAATCCCTAGACACTCCCCTCTGTCTATCCTCATTCTCTTGGGAATCATGCAAGTCCTTTTCATGAATTGTTTCAGCAAAACTGTTTCCTTTGCAAATGGCTCTGAGGCCAGTGGTTGTACCTTGATCTTTACCATTTTTTCTCATTCCTTCAGTTGGGTCCTGAAACTAGAAGCTGTAATTCAGTCTAGCCAGAATTTATAGTTGGCCCATCTCTTACTTTCATTTTAGCTATTATAGGTAGCAATAACCAAGGGATTGTATATTTCTCTTTTTTTATGTTATGTTGCATTTTCTTATGCCTTTAGTGAGCCAGTTCCCTGGGAGCTGTATTTTGTCATTTTAAAGCCCATGAATAACTTTTATCTCCAATCACTGATGGCCACACAGTTGCCATTTCATACTATGGGTGACCCCATGGCAAGGAATCAAAAATTCTTCATTTCTTGTTCTTTTAGCCTTCTGTTACAGGAAAACAGAGAGACTGTGACACTGAGGCTATCAGGAAGTAGCATTTTATTGGCGTCGGCACGACTCAGCGGGCTAATGCTCCAAGGCTGAGCAACTCGGAGAAAGAGGATAGGGGTTTTATATGTTAGTTTAGGTAAGGGAGAGGATTCGGGTTGTATGCTTATACATTTTTCTTTGGGATTTGCAAGGGTGTATTTAGCAAAACGAGATTTTCAAAGAACAAATTGTTTCCAGGATATACATGACAAGCAGGGGTTGTAAACTGATAATGTCACAAAGAGAGGATGGGGGGTGGGTAAGGTTGTGAATCAATTACTATCTTGCACTTGCAGGAAAGCGGCTTTTGGCTGTGTTGTTTTCTCATGTCCATGTCTAGCAGGTTTGGAACTTGCAGGTTGATTTTTAAAAAGGAATAATTTTGACTGTTTTTAGCCTCTCTCTGCCACATTCCCCCCTTTGATGCTCAACCCTTCATGGGTTAAAGAGCATTATCTTCAATTTGGTGCATTAACATTATGTGGGCTGCAGTTTTTTGTTCAACAACTGTTTCCACAAACTTAGAGATGGAGTTCATAATTATTGGGACTATGCAAGGGAGGGTAAGACAGGATCCCAACAATAGGATTAAAGATCCAATAATGTACTTAAATTCTCCCAGACCTAAGAACATGTTTTCAAACCAATTGCCAATTTTTATGCCATGCCATTTTTGTACTGGGACATGGGCAAGCTTTCTAATATTGGTGGTTATATCAGTTATATCTTTACTATTATCATCTGTTTGCAAACAACAACCAGAGCTATTACATTTACCACATACACCTCCTTCTTCTGCTAGCAGGTAGTTCAAAGCCAGGCAGTTCTGATAAATGGCGGCGCACATTTGGGCTTGTTGTTAAGCAGCAAGCTCAAAAGCCATGGCTGTTTGGTTAGTTATAATTTCTAAGACAGCTTGTAGCCTGATAATGCAATTTAGTATATATATAGGCATGCGGTATCCCCAACTTCCATCTTGTGCCTATGTGGCTGGGCCATAAGTATTTATTATTTTCTGAGGTGGCCATTTGTCATCTTTCCAAACCTGGGTGCCTCTGATATTAAGAGTTTGATCAAGAGATTGAGCATCCCATGTTTTGAGGCTCTCATAAAGAGGGATGCCCAGTTCATCTTACTTTGGGTTAGACAGAAGGAAAAATCCTGGCTGTATTATTCCTATGGTACATGTGCCTTTCCATAGCACTGGGAGCCTGGGTATATGTAACCTTTCCACATATCCAAAACAGCCCTTTGGGGGCTTTCCAGAGGTCTGGATTTACAGAGGACAGATTTGTCCAGCTTTGACTTATAACAGGGATACCTTGAAATGGGTTATCTTGTTCAGAGGATAGTACTGTACAGTTACTTATAGTTAGGGTGACAATAGTACATTGGGAAGATTTAGTTGCACAAGCAGGTGCCCAATA
This sequence comes from Carlito syrichta, assembly GCF_000164805.1. Lineage (NCBI taxonomy): Eukaryota > Metazoa > Chordata > Mammalia > Primates > Tarsiidae > Carlito > Carlito syrichta. Next base: position 161,593 of record NW_007232987.1, on the reverse strand, counting down.
CCAAACAGGCCTTGTTGGCCACCAGGTTCAGTGGGTTGAATTCCAGTATAATATTCTTTTGCAAGGAGTTTCTCCTACCCATTGAGTATAAGCAGAGCCCACTCTGCTTAAGCAGTCTTTTCCAATTATTTTTGAGGAGATGACCCATTTTGGGGGTAGATTGTTTGAACAGTTACAGAATTGTTCCATTGAAGGAGCTGGAATGCATCAAGACTAGTTCTTTTCCAAGGTCATTTTTCAGTCATTAGAGCTCCTATGCATACCCAGCAATTGGTGACACCAAGTGGTTGGGCTATGTTTTTAGCCAAATTTATAAACAGATTTTGGCCTAATTCCCATGGCAAAGGGAAGGGGGTTAACTTTGGCTGTTGGGTAGCCAGGGGAGTTATAAATTGAACAACTTCTTTAAGTAGTTTCTCAGCTTTGGGTGCAGGAGTGAGATCCCAACAAACCCAATTTGTGTTTCCGAGGGTGCTACAAACTATAAAACCAGCTTTAGTGTACTGGTAACTCTGTTTTGATAATCCAGTAAAGTACAGCTGGCCATTATGGGTACAGATATGTTTGTCAGTATAATAAACTTCTGGCTGGGATGAATAACAATGGAAGACTTTTACATCTGGCCAAATAGTTTCTATACATTTACATGCTGGGTGTGTGGGGGAAGCAATAGACATCCAAATTAGGCAGAAGTACATAAAAGCAAAGAAAGCTTCCTATTATAAGAAAGAAATGCTATTGAGACCTTTTTCCAACATGTCCAATTTTTAGGGGTCGACTCTATCAGTCCTATAGCAAATAAAGTCAGTCCTATAGCAAATAAAACAACAAACAGTATAGCAATTGGCAAATACAAAATCTGACAAAGCAAAACAATGGCTTATCAGTAAGGTGTTGATTCCGTTGAATCCTCAAGCTTCTGCCATGTGTAGATCAGCCAGGGTCTGGTGTGTGGTTGAAGCAAGGCTGATGGATCCTCAAACTTCAGTCGTGCATAGACTAGCCAGCCCCAGAGTGGCTAGAGCAGGGCTTGGGGAATCTGTTTCAGGTTTTCCGTCGGCCTCCGTGACTTTCCAGAGGGTCAGCTTAAGGGGAGCCGATGGATTTGAGGTGCACTCCCAGTCCTGGGAGGCAGGCTTAACGCTGCTGAAATGGATCCAGGGAACTATTTCAGCTACTTTGACTGCAGTTGGAGTAGACAAAAGGTCAGTAAATGAGCCTCTCCAGAGGGGTTTTAGAAGCTGTATATTCCATTCTTTTACCCATACCATATCACCTTAAAAGAATGGGCATCAGTGGTTAAACTAATTGGTAGCCATTCTCTGACTTGTTAATGGATGACATTTAAGGCTGAACCTTGCATTTGTTGTTTTAGAGTAGGATTTCCTAACTCCTTTAAGTGTTCCTGTATGCCCTTAATAAGAGGGGTTGGCCACCCATAAAGGACTTCAAAGGTGAGAAACCTCTTTGTTTGTGGGGCTAGACCTTACCCTTAGAAGGACTATTGGCAGAAACTGAACCCAGCCTAAATGAGTTTCTTGACCTAGTTTACTTAGTTGTGATTTTAAGGTCTGGTTCATTTGTTGCACCTTTCCCAAACGTTGTGGCCTATAGGCTGTATGGATCTTCCATTTGATTTGCAGTCCTCTTGTTATTAATTGTACTACCACGGCTACAAATGCCAGTCCATTATCCAATCCTATAGTGATCAGGAGTCCAAACTGAGGAATGATTACTTTTCATAGGAGTTAGGCCACTTCAGTGGCTTTCTCTGTACTTGTGGGGAAGGTCTCAACCCATCCCGAGAAAGTACACACAAAAACAAGGCGATATCTGTAGCTTCGGCAGCACAGGAGTTCTGTAAAGTCCACAATAAGATCCTTGAGGGTGCCCTCCCCCCACATACTGCACTCCAGGAGAGACTTTGTGTCCCTGCCGCAGGTTATTTTGAGCACAAATTACACATTGTTCACAGACTACCCACACTATACTAGAGAGTCAGAGGACATAGAAGTACTTACTGAGGGTATTTTCAAGAGTGGTCCATATGCTGTGTGTCCTTTGGTGAAATTGCCTAACAAGTGCTGGAGCCAGTGATTCTGGAATTGCTATTCGGCCGTCTTGAAATTTCCACCATCCACCTTGTAAGTAGTGTCCCGTTTCGGTTTCAAACCATGTTTTCTCATTTGGCATGTAGCAGGGGTTCCAGTTTGTCAGCAGACTAGGAAGCAGCGCTGCATTTATTGCAGCCATTTTGATAGTTTCTCTTGTTGCTGCAAGCTTTGCTGCTTGATCTGCTTTGCAATTTCCTTTGGCAGCTATCGCATTTCTCTTTTGATGTCCTCTGCAATATATGACTGCTACCTCTTTTGGTGCCCATACAGCGTCTAGTAGCTGTAGAATTTCATTGCCATATTTTATGTCTTTTCCCCGTGAATTGATTAAACCTCTCTCCTTGTATAAGACCCCATGCACATGCAAGGTAGTAAAAGCATACTTGAAATCCATATAGATATTAGCACATAGCCCTGCGGCTACTGGAGGGCTCGAGTGAGTGCAATGAGTTCTGCTTTCTGAACTGAAGTTCCTATTGGCAGAGGTTTCACCTCAACCATGGAATCTAAAGTTACCACTGAATAGCCTGTGAAGCACTCTCTCTCCTGTCCATGAAGTACTTGACTTCAGGGTCCCTGAGAGGCTTATCTGTTAAATCTGTATGGCTAGAGAACACTTCATTTATTATTTCAATGCAATCACGATCTGGCTATCCTGGCTCTATAGGTAGTAAGGTTGCCAGATTTAGGGTCTTTACCATCTCTAGGCGAATGCATGGGTTTTCACAGGGCATTTCCTGATATTTGACCATTTGAACATTGGTTAGCCAATATTGCCCCTTGTATTCCATTAAATTTATCACAGCATGAGGCACCCTGACTCTTAGATTTTTGTCCCATAGTTTGTCAGCTTCTGTTATCAAGAGTGCCATGACTGCCAGGGCTTGTAAACAAGGTGGCTATCCCTGAGCCACAGAATCTAGCTGTTTGGATAAATATGCCATGGGTCTATGCCATGACCCTAGCATTTGAGTCAGGACTCCTACTGCAGTGCCAACATGTTCATGCATGTATGAAAAGAAAGGCTTAGTCACATCTGGGAGTCCCAGACCAGTTGCAATGGTGAGGTCCTGTTTAATTTGTTCAAAGGCCTGTTGCTGAACTTTTTCCCATAGCAGAGGATCCCGTTCACCCCCCATTGTGGCTTTATAGAGGAGTTTTGCCATGATGGAGAAGTTAGGTATCCAAATTCTACGAACCCTGCAGCCCCTAGAAACTCCCGGATTTGATGCCAGGTAGTGGGACTGAAATTGAACACACTGCCTGTTTTATTTCAGGACCAAGTTGGCACTGGCCTTGGAACAAATGAAAACCTAGATACCTAACTTTTTCCTGACATATTTGGGCTTTCTTCTTTGAGACCTTGTAAACCATCTTCCACAGGAGGGTGAGCAGTTGTTGTGTCCCTTGCATACAATTTTCTGGGTTGGTGCTGCCAACAGTAAATCATCTACATACTGGAGCAAGGTACAGCCACACTGGTTTGCTGGAAAGGCTTTTGAATCTGAGGCTAGTGCCCTACCAAAGATGGTTGGAGAATTCTCTAATCCTTGGGGCAGCCGGGTCCAAGTTAACTGTCCCTTGGTGCCGTTTGTTGGGTCCTCCCATTGAAAGACGAAGATTGGCTGGCTTTTTGGGGCCAGGCAGATGTAGAAGAAAGCTTCCTTAAGGTCCAAGCAGGTGAAAAAAACAGGCTTAGCAGAGATGAGACCCAGCAGCATATACGAGTTTGGGACAATGGGGTGTAGATTGACCGCCATCTGGTTTATGGCTCGCAAGTTTTGAACCGGCCGGTAGTCATCCGTGCCTGGCTTCTGCACTGGCAACAGAGGCATATTCCAAGCAGACTGACCCAGAGGATTCCATAATGCAAGAGCCTCTCCAGGTGCTTATGGATTCCTATTTGCGCTTTGCTTGGGATGAAGTACTGCCTCTGATGGACCGACTTGCCCCCTGGCTTTAGTTTCACAATCACAGGAAGTATATTTTTTGCCAGTCTTGTAGGATTGTCCTCTGCCCACACTCCCGGTACTCGAATTGGCAGCTCTGGAGATTTTTGTGAGGCCCTGTTAGGCTGTAGAGCCACCATTCCTCTTCCCAGGGGACAGTGAGAGTCATGATTTTAACCCCTGGGTCTCTTAATCTTAGAGTTATGTGATTAGGAGAGTCAAAGGTTATCTGAGCTTGAAACTTTCCTAGGAGGTCTCATCCCATTAAGACTACAGGGCAATCTGGGAGATACAGGAACTCTTGTATGACCTCATGACCGCTGACTGTGCAGCGTAGAGGCATGGTAAAGGGATGTCTGACTTGCCATCCAGTGACTCCCATAACATTAGCCCACTTTTGGGAGAAGAGACCTACAGGCTGGGTGATCACCGAGTGTTCAGCTACCGTGTCGACCATGAAGTTCATACATTGGTCCCCTACTGTCATGTTGACCCTAGGCTCCTGGGGACCTGAAGATAGTAGGGAGCCCGGTCTGGCCTATTCTTGTTGCAGTCCTTCCATAGAGGCCAGGCCCATAAAGCTGTTAGGAGCTGCTGGGTCCTGTTGATAAGTGGAGCTTTGTGGGCCATTTTTCTGTTGGGCTTTTCATTAGCTATTTTTTGGGGGCATTCACCCTTCTAGTGGCCTTCTTGGTAACAATAGGCACACTGGTTTCTCCCTAACTTCATAGCGGGTTGTGATGTCCCTTGTTTAGGCTGATAGGTGGGGTTAAGGGGTCCCTGGACAGGCTGAGGCGGTCTGGACCTCGCTCTGGGAAACTGTTGGCCTGGCTATCTTATTCTCCAACCTCTGCCTCTCTTTCCTCCCAGTGGGCCTGTTATCTGGTACCCCGCAATGGCAGGAGCAAGCATGACCATTTTCTTTTCTGCCTTCAGTCTGCCTCTTGTTGGGCCTCCCTATCTCAGTTAATGAACACCTTAGTGGCAACTTCTAGCAGCTAGCTAACATTCATTCCAGCAAAGCCCAAGTTTTTGTAGCTTAGTTGTATATCCCCCTGGGACTCTCTCACAAAAGTTGCATTTACCATATGCTGATTTTCGGTTGCCTCTGGATCAAAGGGGGTGTATAGCTGAAAGGCTTCACATAGTCTCTCATAGAATTGGCTTGGGCTCTTGTCAGCTCCCTGGAACACCTCAGAGACCTTGCTCATATTTAAGGCCTTTTTCTCTCCTTCTCTCATACTTCCTGGAAGGCCTCCTGACACCATTCATGCATTTGCAGCCCTTGGTTACTGTTGGGGTTCCATTGGGGGTCCTCCTCTGGGAACTGATTTTGGGCATATGCCTGGGCGTTGAGTGCTCCAGTCAGGGCATGATCCTCTAGCCATTTTATAACCCCCTGTGTAATTCTCCAATGTTCCTCAGTATTGAATAGCATCAGGAGAAGTTGGTGGCATTCTGCCCAGGTTGACCTCTGGGTCTGAATAATGGACTGTATTAAGTCGATCATAACCTGAGGCTTTTCTGTGAAAGACAGCTTATGATTTTTCCAATTCAGGAGGTCTGTGGTGGTGAAAGGCTGGTGCACAAATGTTCGTTGCCCACCTTGGATCTGACCTTCTTGATCATAATAAATAGGTCCCCTTGTCTCCCTCAGTGGCATCTGGAAGCCACCACGACATTCCCCTGTTGTGAAGTTAGACATGCATTCTGGCAGTTGCTTTCTGGATAGGGTGTGGGGAGTCAGAACAGGTGGTTCAGGTATGGCCTCTGATTGGTTAAGAGACGTACTAGGCTTATGAGTGCATTCCAATTGTGAGCCTCTAACGGTGGCTCGTGCCATAGGAACAGGTGGCAATGGTGGGTAGACTGGAGAGTAAGGTGTGGGATTTCTGGTTTATCAGCCCACACCAGCTTGTCAGCCAACTCATCAGACTCTGATGGGCATTTGGACTGGGCTGTTTTGAGGGCTACCATAATTTTGCAGTTGTCTTCCCAGCAAGCCTTTAGCCAAGAAGGCCATGCAAGGACCACATCCTGCCAACAGTCAGTGTAAGGTCTGGGTGACCTGGCTCTCCTACTATAATTCTATATACTCTCCTAATGGTTTTTCTATCTAAGGATCCCTCAGGTGGCCATCCAACCCTGAAAGAGCCAATCTATTTCACAGAATGTATGGAGCTTTCTCCAAGACAGTTTGACAGCGTAACAATCTCCATAGAAACATTTGTCAAAGTTCTTAAGCATACAATCAAGAGGGGTAGTCTTACTTTGGTTTCCACCCATTTCCTCCCCCTAACAGACGGCAAGCACACACAGATGAGGGAATGGGGGGGTATGGGAAATAGCTGCTTCATCCTCCTCCAACCATACTCCTTGCAGAGATATTTCAGACACCTCTTAGCAATTGGCAGATTGTTATAAACCCCCAACCCCGACAAACCCTGTGACAGGGTTGGGGCTACTCCCAGCTGTATGAGGTCGTTACCAGCTTAGATCGGGACTCAACACTTGCTTCAGCCCTTTTGTCAGGTTGGAACCCTTCTGCTGTCTGTCTCATTCACACCCAATCACACAGCACATTCTCCAACCCTCCACCCTAATCCTAGGAGTCAGCAGGTTCATCTCGAAACAGTGTCTCCTTACACTGCTTTTCAGACCTTTCCTTCAGACTGGAGACTACTAGCGGATTCCGGGAGGGGATCAAGATCCCCTTCTGCCATCTACTGGCAGGTCTATACAAAGGCCCTTGTTTCTACCCTTTCCATCAAGTATTGTTCCTCACGCCAGTTCCCATGCCTCTTTTGGGTCCCTGTTGTGCTCTGAGATCCGAGCCTCGGTGTGCCAGGAGGGGCCTCCCTCCTATGGATTAAAAAAAAGTGAGATTGCTTCTCCTGTCACCCCAGGGATCGTACCCTGATGACAAAGGAGGTGGAACGCACCGTCTCTGAACACTCCCTTTCCTGGCCAATGCACCAATAAATGTTGCAGGAAAATAGAAAAATCATGACACCGAGGCTATCTTAGGAAGTAGCATTTTATTGTCACCGGCGCAACTCAGCAGGCTAATGCTCCAAGACTGAGCAACCCAGAGAAAGAGGAGAGGGGTTTTATATATTAGTTTAGGTAAGGGAGGGGGTTTGGGTTGTATGACTATACATTTTTCTTTGGAATTTGCAAAGTTGTATTTAGCAAAACCAGATTTTCAAAGAACAAATTGTTTCCAGGATATACATGACAAGCAGGGGTTGTAAACTGATAATGTCACAAAGAGAGGATGTGGGGGAAAGGCTGTGAATCAATTACTATCTTGCACTTCCAGGAAAGCAACTTGTGGCTATGTGGTTTTCTCATGTCCCATGTCTAGCAGGTTTGGAGCTTGCAGGTTGATTTTTAAAAAGGAATAATTTTAACTTTTTAGCCCCTCTCTGCCACACTTTCTCTTCCCAAATCATATGTTTCAGTGAGTTCAGTCATTCTAGTGAACTCCACATTTCCTGATGCCCAACTATTCCATTTTTATCTTAAATAGCTATACTACAATTCATTTCTGACACTACCTGGAGCTGCCACAGACTCCAAAACTTAAAGGCAAAGTTTTCCACAAGATTGCCCTCACTTCAGATGCCAGCAACAAATCTCAGGACTCCCCTGGCCACCTGCTCTTTTGACCAATTGATTACAAATTCAGGGCTCCTCACAACTCCCTCAAGTTTGGTAATTTGCTAAAATGACTTAGGGCACTGATGAGAACTATACTTCTGACTACAGTTTTATTATAAAGGATATACATAGTGTGAGTCCTGGGAAGGGAAAGAGAGTTTCTGTGCCCTCGCCTCTCAGGACGCATCACCTTCCCAGCATGGCAGTGTGTTCACTAACTAGAATTTTGCTGAGCTTCAGTGTCCAGAGTTTTTATTTCATAGGCATATTCATTAAATCAGTGGCCACATGATGAACTCACTCTCCAGCCTGCCTCCCATCTCCAGAGGTCAGGGACCTGAAAATCCCAACTTTCTAATCACATGCTTGGTCTCTGACTATCAGCCCTTATCCTGGGCCCACCAAGAGTCTTCTCATTAGCACAATAAAGATACTCCTATTACTCAGGAAATTCCAAGGGTTTTTTGAAGCTCCAGGACAAAGACCAGAAAAATTATTTATTGTACCACAGTAGTATATTAACAGCAGAAAACTGAATGGCACATAACCCATTGCCTGACATTATAGTAGGCACACAACATGTTTTTCCTTTGTGGAATACGATTGTCAATTTTGGGGGCCTAGAAGCTGATAACCAAAAATAAGATGCTTTGTTGTGCTGTGCTGAACTGAAGCAGAAGCCTCAGGGTCTCTCTGATTCCCCACCTCACATCTCTCACCAACTCTCAATCCTCTGTCTCTCCCAAAACACAGGAAAAAGTCATTTCCCAAAGTTCCTTATCGGCCTAAAGTTTGGACCCACCAAAGAAGAAACAATTCTCTCTGATCCTTTCCCTGAGTTTTCATTAACTGAACTCATATGGCAGAAAGAAAATCTGCAATCTGTCAATACACCCAGACAGACTTTTGTCAAAAACCATGGTGTTTTGTGGGCCCAAAAGACTTAGTCTCAGGCCATTATATGTTCTTCAAGTCCATGGAATTCTCCTAAAAGTCATCTACTGCCCTCACCTAAAATCACCCATATTCCCCATCTCTCTTCTCCAAAAAAGGGACATATAGCCATCTGTACACCATTGAATGATGGGGCAGTCACTGTGATTCACCTCCACACATGTTGATAAATTTGTATGCCATTTATCCCATTTATCTGCCTTTTGTCAGTTGATTTTCTTTCTTTCTTTCTTTTTGAGTTGGAGTCTCACTCTGTTGCCCAGGCTGGAGTGCCACCCCAGTGTCGACCTGCTGGGCTCCTGCGATCCTTCTGCCTTAACCTTCCAAGTAGCCAGACAACAGGTGTAGGCGGAACAGTAGGCGTCATACTACCGTACCTGGCTAATTTTTGATGTTTTGTAGAGACAAGGTCTTATCAAGTTGCCCAGGCTGGTCTCAAACCTGTGGGCTCAGGCAGTCCACTCACCTCGGCCTCCCACAATGCTGGGATTAAAGGCTAAGCCACTGAGCCCAGCTGGCAGTTGATTCTCAGTAAGCCTTCAAATGCTGATGGGAATGTTTTCTCTTGGCCCCTACCCTAATGTTATATTGGTCTAAATCAGAGTTATCTGAATTATAAATTTCATCCATGTTTGGACTTTCCATTGTTGAGCCTATGGATTACTGATGCCATACCATTAGTAACAATTATAATTAGGGAATGTGTTTTAAGAAAAAAGTATTATTCAGTTCTAATATTTTCAGAAGAAATGTGACCCATTAATAAATGGAATTTGATGCTGCTGCTCTTCTGTGCTGACAGATACTCTGTGGTCTAGAGAGTTAAATGAGTTATCATGAGGATTATAATAGTTATACTGAACTTTACCAGTTCTAATATAACATGTTAATTAATGTTCTACTTTTTTTCAAGTAATCTTCCTCTTTGAGGCATCAACTGGAAAACCACTGGGTGATGGGAAGTTTCTTTCTCATAAGGTAATAGGCATTAACTACTTCTAGTGTTAATATCTACTATTGATTTACTTACTTTTTAAAATTAATATTTTCATTTAAGGGGTCACATAGAAATTCGTTCTATATTTAAAATCACTGTGCATTCTACATAGAGTATTTTGCCTAAAAATGTCACATTTAAAGACTAAGCACTGGTAAACTGTGTAATAGGAAGCTATATATGCAAATTAATTGAATGAAAGTATCTGACTTATATGTCTATTGCCTTAGCTCTTCCTTGATTTTCAGTAACATGTTCTATTTTGGTTAAACTTTTAGCACCTATCAGTAACTAAAAGTGTATTTGTGTTTCTAAATATTTTACAGTTTTCTCATTGCCCTGTCCTTAGTCAGCATTTTCTTTAGGTTTTAAGACTAAAGTTAAAGTAGGGGGGAAAAAAGTCTTCTCTATAGAAGTACAAAAAGACTCTAAAGTGTTAATTGTTTAATGGTTTCTGATTTTTTAGCCTTAAAATAACAAAGGAGCACATTGTACTGAGTTCTTCTTCTAAATTAGTAATATATTAGCATCTAAAGATGTTTTTAACTTTACTGTTAATACTTGTACTGAATGTTACTCAAAATTGTATTTGTATCTTTTTGTAAAGTAAACTACTTTTAAATGTGAGTAACAAGACTGGACTTGGTGGCTAACTCCTATAATCCCAGCACTTTGGGAGGCCGAGGCAGAAGGACTGCTTGAGCCCAGGAGTTCGAGCCCAGCCTGGGCAACATAACGAGACCTTATTTCTACAAAAAATTAGAGGGACATGGCATCGCAGACCTGTTGTCCCATCTACTTGGGAGACTGAGGCAGAAGGATCATCTGAGCCCAGGAGGTTGAGGCTGTGGTGAACCATGATTGTGTCACTGTACTCCCACCTGGGACTCACCTATACTCCCACTGTACTCCCACTTGACTCAAAACAGCAACAACAAAAGTAATTTGGATAACAAATACATTCATATGGATCAGAAATCAAAAAACATTAAAAAGTATACAGTAAGCCGGGCTCGGTGGCTCAGCCTGTAATCCCGCGCCTTTGGGAGGCTGAGGTGAGTGGATAGCCTGAGCCCGCGGGTTCGAGACCCGCCTGGGCTGCGAGACCTCATCTCTACAATAAATAAAAAAAAAATCAGCCAGGCGTGGTAGCACATGCCTGTAATTCTGGCTACTTGGAAGGCTGAGGCAGAAGAATCGCCGGAACCCAGCAGGTCGAGGCTGCAGTGGCCGGGAACGGCCACTGCACTCCAGTCTGGGCGACAGAGTGAGACTCTAACTCAAAAAAAAAAAAAAAAAGTATACAGTGAAAAGGTCTCCTAGGAATACCTGTTATTCATCACTACAGTTCCTCTTCGCCAAATAAGTAACCATTTGTAATTTTAGTAAGTATTGTCAAATTATCTTCTAATGAGATTGTATTAATTTACCTTCCCACCAGTAATATATGAGGTGCCTGTTTCTCTACCACTTCTACATTATAGTAATTTTATTTATTTTATTTTTTGAGTTGGAGTCTCACTCTGTTGTCCAGGCTGGAGTGCAGTGGCATGCCCATGACCACCGCAGCCTCCATCTGCTGGGCTCAGGTGATCCTTCTACCTCAGCCTTCCACATAGCTGGAACTACAGGCACACACCACCACACCCAGCTAATTTTTTGACTTATTGTAGAAATGAGATCCAGGGTGGTCTCAAACCTGTGGGCTCAGGCAGTCCTCTCACCTCAGCCTCCCAAAGTGCTAGGATTATAGGCGTGAACCACTGCACCCGGCCCATTATAATCGTTTAAAATCAAGATCACATATCCAGTCATGGTGGCTCATGCCTGTAATCCCAGCACTTTGGGAGCCTGAGGTGGGAGGATTGCTTGAGGCCAGGAGTTCAAGATCAGCCTGGGTTACATAGTGAGATACTGTCTCTAAGGAAAAAAAATCAAAAATTATATAGGCAGAATTTTTCCTCTTCAATAGGAATAAGCATATAAAAAGGAACAAATTTCTCAGCTTGTCAAGATGCAATCATTTTTGAAGTAGTATCGAAATGAGAGTCACTTAATAAGGTTAAATAAGCATTTGTTTTAATACTATAACTCTCTCTCTAAAACACTCTTCCTAAGTGTAATGCTTTCCAAAGTGTAAGAAATTTACAAATCCTAATTTTAAGAATGAAGGTGACTTCTTCCACATTTCATACTTCCCACTATCATGCAAGGAATGTATATAATACAAAGGATTTTTTTAAAAAATTTTTTTAAAGAAGGATTTATTGAGAGGACAGAAAAGCTCCCAGAGTGGGAGGGGACCTGAGGGGGTTGCCCTAATATTTTATGTCCAATAGACTAATAGAAAAATCACCCAATTTATTTTATTTTATATGTAAAGAAGCTAAGACCCAAGACCTTCCCAAGTAATAACAGAACCCAAAATAGAATTCAAGTTTGTGTGTTATTATTGCTATTATTAACTTTTTTTTTATTTCTGAATTTATTATGAACCGATATATAGCTGAGCCATCCGTTTGGATAAAGGTGCATGTGTGTTTTGTTTTGTTTTAAAAAGTGTTATTTTTAATACATTTAGACACAATGACTTGATGGTAGGATCATGATTATTGTTGAATTCACAGTTCATAGCAAAGTCTCCAGATTATTGTCGAATTCACAGTTCCTAGCAAAGTCTCCAGACATAATAGGCAGTCAGTAAATCTTTCTTTTACATTAAAAGGAAACCATACAAAACCATTTCTAAGTTATAAGAAAATTAATCTTACTAGCTAGTATAATAAAAAGCAAAATGACCTTGGATAAGAAGTCTGAGTAGTAAGTTTTAGATATACTTAGTACTAGCTTTTTCTGAGCAAAATCACTTAATAACTATGGGTCTCAGTCTTTTGATTTGCAAAGTAAGCATACTAATACAAGATTGTTTCCTGTTTCTCCAGAAATGAATACGAAAGGATCTGTAAAATTTAAGCCTCTAGACACATGGTATATTTCCACATATTTCTGAAATTTATTATTACGAGTCTTTAAAATATAGTTGCTAGGCAATCTACTTAGAATAAATTTTGGTATGAGACACTTATTAATCAAAACAGACCTCTCATGATACTCGTACTTGCCTGACTCTGTCATCGTGTCTACTAAAGGTAGCATAGGAAGGCAGATGGCAGTATTTCTCAGCTTACAGAGCATCCAAATATATGTTAATTTAGTGTATTTTAAGGGATATCTTTCCCTTAAATGTCAGACAAAGTAACTATACCTTAGTGCAGTTTTTCAACTATTAATAAGTTGGCAGTTTAAAATTATTTAGCAGGGACATTTTATCATTATAAGAAGGTGAATGACATTTAATTGATCCTAAAAGTTGTTCTTAGAATTAAATAATTAACATGATTTTATGTCAAACACTACAACTAACCCAGTATTTACATTTTCTGAAAATTTTAGAATGAAATCTTGGAAATTGCTCTGGATCAAAAAGGACTTATCAATGATAGAAAAGTTGCTTTCATTGATAAAAATAGAGATCTCTTTATCACTTCAGTGAAACGGTTTGGGAAGGAAGAACAAATTGTCAAACTTGGTAAAAATAATTTTAATACTTTCTAAGTTTTAATTATTGTCAGTTTTCTTAGATCTGCTGTGTCATATATTAAATACTTTACTTGCTTGAATGAATATGAAAGTATTTTGGTCTCACAATACTTCTTAGCTATTAACTCCATTTGAATAGCAAGTCTTTAGCTGCTGCAGCTAAACTGGCATCGAAAGGAAGATTTGCGAATTAAAAAATATGTAATAGTTCTTTGTAAAACATTCAAATACCTTCATTAAAAAAAATTTTTTTTTTTTTTTGAGTCAAGAGTCTTACTCTGTCACCCAGTCTGGAGTGCAGTGACACACTCATGGCCACCACAGCCTTGACCTGCTAGGCTCAGGTGATCCTTCTACCTCAGCCTTCCAAGTAGCTGGAACTACAGGTGTACACCACCATGCCCAGCTATTTACTTACTTATTTAGTTATTGTAGAGACGAGGTCTCGCCAAGTTGCCCAGGCTGGTCTCAAACCCCTGGACTCAGGTAATCCTCTCACCTCTGCCTCCCAGAGTGCTGGCATTACAGGTGTGAGCCATTATGCCCGGCGTTTTCATAAATTCTTATGTGAATTTTTGCATGTGTTTTCACCAGTATACAATCAGAAAGTAGAGTCATACCTACCAGAAATTAGATGGGAACTTGTTAGCTGATTTTAAAGATATATTTTAATACTTATATATTGAAATTAATAGCACATTCACATTATTTTTAAATTAAGGAACAATGGTGCATACTTTGGCATGGAGTGATACATGCAATATCCTTTGTGGACTTCAAGATACTCGGTTTACAGTATGGTATTACCCCAATACGGTTTATGTGGACAGAGACATTTTGCCTAAAACAGTATATGAAAGAGATGCAAGGTAATATTTTACTGCATATAATTCTGTATTGTGGTAAATAAAACTCTAATATAATGTCATACTTCTGCCTCTACTTTCAATCCTGCTAGATACCTTTCACTTTAATCAGATTTAACTAAGCAAATTGTTCAGGTAATGCTGGCTTAATGAGATGTAAATGATAGAATCAAGTTGAAAGTGTTGTATAATATGAACTATTATTTGTCCCCCATATGAATTTAAGTTTCAAGTTTAATGTTATATAATATTATCTCAGGTAGCATTTTTCAGTGTGACTGATTTTAATATAGGCACTCAAGATTTTTCAGGATACACAACCTTGTGATAAATTTCCAACTATTTACTCTCTCACAGACTATCATTGACTTTAACACTTTCAATAATGTATGTGTCTGTATGATTGAATTTTTGGTTGACATTAAAAATAGAAAAAACCAAGGTTACTGAAAAGTGTATTTTTAAATCTATATGCTTCAGAAAATCAAATGCATTTACATTCCTAAATTCTCGAAGAAATTGTAAGGCGATAGCTAGCTATTGACAAAATAGGAATACAAAGACTTCTTGACTCTAAACCTCAGTTTAGCTTCCAAATCTGTTTTAAGCTTAACTTTAATATTAAAGTTCACAACCTTAGCAAAACCAGAGGGTCATTCAAATAAAATAGCTTATTTTTTAAAGTGCTTAAACTAATGAAAAGAAGTTGGTCTCTTTACTTAAAATTCACCTCTATTTATTTTATTATTTTTTAAAGTCAAGATTTCACTCTGTTGCCCAAGACTGGAGTGCAGTGGTGCAATCATGGCTCACTGCAGCCTTGAACTCCTGGCTCAAGCAATCCTCCTGCCTCAGCCTCTTAAATAGCTAGGAATACAAGCATGTGCTATCATACTCAGCTAATTTTTTAAGTTTTTGTAAAGGTGAGGGTCTTGGTTGTGTTGCCAAGGCTGGCCTCAAGTGTTCCTCCCACATCAGCCTCCCTAGTTATTGGGATTAGAGAAGTGAGCCACCATGCCTGACTCACTTCCTTTTATTGTAAGAAAATAATCTTGGAATTTAGTTTAATTTTTATCAGTTTACCCTCTAATACTTATTAAAGCTAAGGTATTTATTCATTTTTTATTATTTATCTTAAGGCTCAGAGAAAAAGGTCATTTCAAATGCTTTTAGAAATGACTCTCGAATACATAGTAATTTTTGCCTCTTTAAACTATTGTATATTTTGCTTCAAGTGCATATAGCAATTTTAATGCATATATTCATTTGGATATTACATTCTCTCTGGAGTTAACTTTTTGGGGGTTGTGTCTTGAAGTTTTGAGATTCCATATATATGTCAGAGGTCCACTCCCCAGATTTAATGTATATGAAAATTTTACTCAGAATATAAGCCTAAATTGCATCTTGCTTTTTTTCCAACAGTGAATTTAGTAAAAATCCCCATATTGTGAGTTTTGTTGGAAATCAGGTAACTGTAAGAAGAGCTGATGGCTCCCTTGTTCACATCAGCATATCACCGTATCCTGCTATACTCCATGAATATGTAAACAGTTCAAAATGGGAAGATGCTGTAAGACTTTGTCGCTTTGTCAAGGTAATTTCCACTTCAGATGCATAGCTGCGTATATATTGTGTTTTAGTTTATCTTTGTGCAAGATAAGTAATGATAACAGTTAAGGGATAGAAAAATTGTGAATAGGATCGAGTCTTTTGCCTATAAGTGAAGACAAGGAATACAGAGGAAGACATGTTGCTATGTGATTTACTCCCCGAAGAAGATGTAATTTAGACCAATAGTTTCTCCATACTGTCACATATAAAAAATCTTCTGTAGAACTTCTTTGAAAGTTAGGTTCCCAAGTTCTGTCCTCACAGAGATTCCAATTCATTAGATGCGGATTGAGTCCTGGGCATATTTTTTAAGTTCCTCAGATGATTCTTTTCTATAGCTAGGTGTAAGAATCTCCGCTTTAGATCAGCCTTTCTCAGCTTGGTTGAACCTAGTATTTTCCAAACATGTTTCACCACAGACCTTTCTTATTGAACATCAGTTAACATTCCTTAGAATCCACGTTTGTGAGATGACTTTTAGATGCTTTTCCTTACCATGGGTTGTTAGTGGCAATCTGCCATAATAGCCTGAGAGAGAACCTCACTATTCCTTGGGTTCCCTGTAAATTACATTATTTGTTACCTCATCAAAAAGACTAGCAGTTTTATAACCTTAAATGAGTTTCAATTCAGAAATAAATCTTTAAGAACTAGAAATGAAAATTTTCAGAAAATTTTATTCAAAAATGTTCTCTATATGTTATTAATGTATTTTAATTTAATGGCCACAATGAAATTTGCATGTTATAATTTATTAATTTTTTTTGTTTTTTCAGTGCCATACTAATTTTTTATTTTTTTAATTAAAATATAGTTTTATTGTGAGTATTTAAATCGCTATTTATTTTAAGGCAGTAGCCATGTAGTTAAGATCATTGTTCTCATATTTCACTTTAGGAGCAAACCATGTGGGCTTGCCTGGCTGCTATGGCAGTTGCTAGTCGAGACATGACAACTGCGGAAATAGCCTATGCAGCAATTGGTGAAGTAAGTCAATAATGTTTACATACATGTACGTGTGACTTTTTTTACCAAAATTTATTATATTTCTATTATTGTCCACTTTGATATTTTTCTTTTCTTTTTTTAGATTGATAAGGTTCAGTACATCAATTCTATAAAAAATCTTCCATCTAAAGAATCAAAAATGGCCCACATACTGATGTTTAGTGGGAACATACAGGAGGCTGAATTGATACTTCTTCAGGCTGGCCTTGTTTACCAAGCAATCCAGATCAATATTAATCTCTACAACTGGGAAAGGTAATAAAAGTGTTTGTCGTTAATTTCAAAACCTAGTTGACCTTAATGTGTTCTTCCACCTACCACTTTGTAAATCCCATTTTCCACCGTCCTGAATAGTTTCCTAACACCACAGAAGAACTTATTCATATTTGTGAGTGGTTTGCAATTAAAGATTTATGCCTTCTGTGAACTTGTGACTGATTAGAAGTTGGGATGTGAAGAAGAAAAGAGAGTCTAGGATGTTTCCCAAATTTTTGGTTTCAGTAACTGAAGAGATGATGGATGGTACCATTAGCATATTTGGTAGCAAAGATAGTTCTGTTTTAGCCAATTTGAACTTGAAATACAAGGGTGGAGGCCGGGCACAGTGGCTCAAACTGTAATCCCAGCACTTTGGGAGGCCAAGGTGAGAGGATTGCCTGAGCCCATGGGTTCGAGGCCAGCCTGGACAACTTGGCAAGGCCTCATCTCTTTAATAAATCAAAAAATTTGGCCAGGTGTGATAGCACGTGCCTGTAGTTCCAGCTACATGGAAGGCTGAGGCAGAAGGATCACCTAGTCCAGTGGGTCGATGCTGGGTGGCCCTGAGCGTGCCACTGCACTCCAGCCTGGGCAACAGAGTGAGACTCCAACTCAAAAAAAAAAAAAATAGAAAGAAAGAAATACAAGGGGGTACACCCAAAAAACAAGAATTATCTTTTGGAGAGCAGGCACCTAGTAATATAGACTTTTCCAAGTAGGTAAATGTTCTGTGTTTGCGAAAGAAGTCTCGAGTTGTGGTGAACAGGTAACTGATTCTTCCACCACGACAGTGTACCTGCCCACACCACACTGAGTGTTCAGCAGTTTTTGACCAAAAATCAACATAGGCCCCATGACCCACCCTCCCTATTCACTTGATCTTGCCCCGAGTGACTTTATTTTGGTTTCCCTGGTCATGAAAAAGGTTCTCAAAAGGAAATGTTTTGCTGATGTGGAAGAGGTGAAACAAAAAACAGCAGAAACACTAAAAGGCATCAAAATTGATCAGTTCAGAAACTCTTTTGAGCAGTGGAAAAAGCATCTTGTTATGTGTATTACATCAAACAGATTACTTTGAAGGTGACTGAAGTTTACACATGTAAGAATAAATACATAATTTTTTATAAATACATTTCAGGGTGTTTTTAGATTCCCCCTTGTACTTGTAAAGAGGTATGTGATAATAATTGGGTAAGTGGACCTGGAGCACATGAGAAATATCTAAATTGGAGGTACAGATTTTGGAGTCACCAGCAAATGGATGGTAGTTGAAGCCAGAGGAATGGTTGCAGTTGCCTGGAGAATGTGTGAAATAAGAAGATTTCAACTGCATTTACGGCATGGATGTAAAAAGAGAAAGACACCAAAGGTTATCCCATAAAGCAGTCAGATAGGCAGAGAAAAGAAGAGACACGAGATTTGTAGTGCTAAGGTAGAAGGAAGGATTTATAGTAAGGAGTGGTCAGTAGCAATCATCACCCTGACAGGAGACTCTGGGACAGATTGCTTTCTGAGACAGAGTGGCATGCTGTTCTTCTCTATGATGTATTAGGTTCCTCCCACTCATTTGCTTATATATGTGTCTCTCAGTGAAAAAAAACTGTAGTGTCCTGAAGTTACTGTATTATGAAATTGGCATACTTTTTCAGGTTCCAAATGTCTTTTATGCCTGGGCTAAATAATAACCCTTATATCTGTCAATTACATGGCCCTTTACTTATAAGTTCCTTAGATAAGGATTTTTATAAATAGTCTATCTCTCTTTCCCTTGACTAGAAGTAACAAACATTTTGTGATTGACATACTACAGTCTCTGTATTTAATTTATGCCTAAAGATCTATGCTATTCATGAAATGTAGCTATACTATTTTTGTTCTTTACTTACACAAACTCATTGCCATTGTTTAGCTGTAGATAAGATCATGAAAGATGTTTTCAGTTCACAAAAATGAATAGGCCATTGTCCTTGTATTCAATTTATTCATAATTCCTTGTATTCAATTTCTTAATAATTCATAAAGTTTAAGGTAACTAGTTTATAAAGTGATAGAGTATTTTTAAACTCTATATTAAATAACTAATAGAAAATTGTATATATTATACGAAGCTAACAGTGCTATGAGAAACAGAATAGCATTTATAACATTCTTTTAATCAATGTTTTTGAGGAAATATTTATGTTGATTAATGGTAGATAATATTATTCATATAGCATCTAAACACTGTAAAATTTAGCAAAAAAAAATTTTGGTGGTTCTTGTCTTAAAGCTTACAACCTAATTAGGAATTTCATATTAGTGTAATTAATAATAGTAAAGCCTCTACTCACTGAGTGCTTATAATATGCTAGGAATTAATTGTGCTAAACACATTCTATATACCATCTCATTAGTTTATCTCAGCAGCTCTAGGAATTGAGGCTTACTTCTAAGTAAATGCAACATCTAGACATTGAACCCCCAAGTTTTCAAATATCAAAGATGAGTTCAATTTATCACCAAGCAACTAACTATATATTGCTGGTACCATTGCTTATATTGTTTTATTTCATTGCTATTTATTTCTTTAATTATTTATCTGTGCAGAGACTTATGTCATCTAATCAGATTATACACTTCTTGAAGAACAAAAGCATTTTATATAATCTATACATAGTAGGTATTTAATATTCATGCTCTTGATTTCTTGTATAGTACTCTTAATCATTTTTCAGCATTCCTCCTCTTCAATGTAATATAACCAATAATATCACCCTGCAACATTTTTTGTACCTCTTTGACCTAAGTGAAACTTACTTCTTCCCAGAAAACATTGCTTCTCTATCAGTCCTCTCAAATGGAGTCCGTTTATTCTCTCCAATTCTATATTCCTTAGGATCTGGATGTGACTGGCATTGGTGTCCTTTTTGCCTCCTTCATCTTTACTTTTCTGTCTTATAAAATCTTCTTTCTTTTAATCAATAGGTTCTCCTATACCTTTTTTGTGTTTTCTTGTAACTTTTCCATTGAAGAAACTGGACCTATAGAATTTCCCATAGTCTGGACATTGTTAATTGTATCTTTGTGGTGTCCTTTAGCATGTTCCTCTGACTCCTGAATTAGCTGAAAATTGTTGTTAAATCTAGAAACTTGATTAGATTTAAGTTTTATTTTATGCTATTATTTTTTAGTCAGGTTTTATTATAGGTGATTTTTATATATGTTTCCATAAGGACTGGTTGTCTGTGTTTTTGTGGTGTTAGCAGTCATTGGTGATACTGCCCAGATCCGTTAATTAGGGCCTACAAAATGGTGAGATTCTGTTATACTGGAAGGAGAGACTTGATTAGATGATACATATATTAGGTTGATTTTAAGATCCCTGAATTTCCATATTTGTTTAAATCTTCTAAAAGGGAACAGATTTTATTTGGTTCACACATTTTTCTATCTGAGAAGTACAGTCTTACTGGTTTGTGGTTCTGTCATTCATATTTGAATTTGAAAATTACCTGTAGCCTAATAAGGTGTAGCTCTTGCAGAGTTATAAGTAAGCAAGTTGTCTGTCTGCCATCCACTTTGGATATTTGTTGGTAGTGTGCTCTCAAAAACTGGATTTAAGAGAGGTAGAAACTAGAAGTTCCAGATATGCATATTGATCCTTTATGTAAGTATTAATAAAAATAATTTCAACTATACAAAGAGAGTTATGCAAAGATCACATTTTGAAGTTATAACATCTTTTTATATAACTTCCTTCTATTTAAAATACATGGATTTCTTCCAGCCTTAGAATCTAATGTCACATTTGTTTGGTTGCCAAATAACCATTTTAAAACTAGAGACATACTGTTCCCAAAACCCTTATATAATTTGGAGTAAGTTCTCTCCTAAATGTGGTAAAGAAACATTGTTTTACCCAGCATGTGCTTTTAGAGAACATTTAAAATATCACATATCATTCGAATGTTTACCTTTAGCCATTACTTTTCAGTCAAATCATTAACACATTTTATTATAATAATAACAGTAGATAATTCTTAGGATCTAAAATAAGTATAAGGTTAGACATCATATTCTGTTCTTTCTGCATAATTAAATGTATTGACATTACATACCACAGTATCTCTTTTGGAATTTTTGAAAAGCCCCACCCAGAATGGATGCTTATGTACTCCCCATATAGTACACTTTTGGGTTGCACAATCAAGATCTCCTTCCCCCATCATGTACCACCATAAAGAAAGAATAGTAAAAAGATTGGTAGTAGCCGGATATTGCCGGGGAGGGGAGCACATAACATCAATAAGGGTACCTGATCTCAAACCTGGCGAAGTGGGGACCAAAAGGAGGCCCAGACTTTACCTGTACTATGACCACTTATATACCTAATCCTGAAGTGTAACTCACATCTTTAAAAGAAAAATTTTAAAAAGGTTAAAGGAACAGAGACATCTTCGCTTCCATTTCTCCTTTTATGAGTCTCTGAATTGCTTTTGGCCTTCTTTATCTCCTACTTTTGTTCTTTTGTATTCTAGTATCTTTATATTCCCTTCTGCCTATCTTTTTTTCTCTGAAAGACTTAAAGTCACAGAGGAATGAGGAAACTTGTGAGGCCGTGATATGTAGCAAATACTGACCCTTGGATTTCACAGCATAGTATATGTCAATATATATTTATAGAATATTTTGCATAATTTTGACATTACCATTTGTATTATACATAGCTTGCATTCATAGTTTTTTCATATTAAGTCTTTACTATCTCTCTCAAATGTTAGTCAATTATCAACTAATACACACAGCATATCTAAGATACTTTTTCAAGTGACTACTTAATTTGATCAATAGTAAGGCAAACCAAAATCTGGTTCCTACTGAATAGTCACAAGTTCCAAAAAATCTAATAAATAGTCAGTTTTGCTAAAACAACAGATTTAAAATGATTGGAGAAGAAGATCATGACAAATATTCAGAAGTCATATGTCAAATTAGAAAGTAAAGGAACAGGAGAAATATGAACTTTTGACTGTTATGGCAACTTTTATCCATATTTTAAAACAAGATGACTGAACAGTATAGGAGACCTATAGTCCACCAGGTGTTCCTGATTCAACTGATATGAGCTATTGCAGTGGCTAAGATCCTATCCAACTGAGGTGAGTGGATTGCCTGAGCCCGCGGGTTCAAGACCCGCCTGGGCAGCAAGACCTCATCTCTACAATAAATCAAAAAATCTGCTGGGCGTGGTAGCGCATGCCTGTAATTCCGGCTACTTGCAAGGCTAAGGCGGAAGGATCACCAGAGCCCAGCAGGTCGAGGCTGCGGTGGCCGGGAGCAGCCACTGCACTCCAGTCTGAGCAACAGAGTGAGACTCCAACTCAAAAAAAAAAAAAAGATCCTATCCAAAACCTACATGTAAAAGTAAGCCTAGAAATGATGATTAATCTTTTTGTTTCCCTGCAAGTTATCATCAGTGTATATATTTTGTGTCTTTGGTGTTGTACCACTGTTTTCAGCAATTCATTTAGTTCTTATCAGCCATGTAAATAAAATATTACTTTAAAAATAACTTAGTTGCATAGATAAGTAAATATTGATTGAATTATAAAATTTAAATGACTATTAGGTCTTTCTGAGACTCAAATGGCAAAAGGCATTTTGTCAGGCTTCTTAGCCTCAATTTTTATTTTCATAAGATTTTTAATTTGCTATAATAATGTAAGGATAGCAGTTTTTAATTTTATGAACTCATTATAGACTTATAAAAATGGTCAAAATAGCTGAGCCACTTAAATGACGGGGAAGTTTCTTCACTTGAATTATATGATGATTTCAAAAACATTTTCAGTGAACATTTACCACATGTGCATTCTGTAGTATACTCACCAAATAGAAATGAAATCCAGCTCTCCCTCCAATAAATGTATAGGCTAGGGGAGGAAACGACTCATAATAATTATAATTCACTGGGAACAGTACTATAATAATTATGTATAAACTGTATGGAGCATAGATAAGATAATGGTCATTTATTTCTATAACAGGAGCTAGTCAGGGAGAAGAGATCATGTTTGTTCTAGGCCTTGAAGTATAAATAGGAACGTGCAAGATGGATGAGGTAGAAAATGACATTTCATACTGTGGGATACGTACAGGGAACAGCCATTTGTACTACCCCCTAACTCCCTAACTCTACTGTCCATAGAGTCTGATAAAAGCAATGCTGATCATCTGTTTTATTTCTAATTATAGGGCACTGGAATTGGCTGTAAAATACAAAACACACGTTGATACAGTTCTTGCTTACCGTCAAAAGTTCTTGGAGACATTTGGTAAACAGGAAACTAATAAACGATTCTTACAGTATGCAGAAGGTGTAAGTATTATACAATATATTATAATATATAAATAATAATGCATATGGTTTATAAGTATATATAATATTCATCTTAACAAGACAAATATTGAATGATTCATACCACAATCTCTAAAATAATTTTTTGCTTTATGATGTTATAGTCTTATTTTGACCATATAATTATAGTATTAAATTTTTTTTCTGGACTCTTATAGTCATGTTTTAACTAACTCAAGTCTGTTTTTACAATATTCAGTTTGTGTTAAGGTCGGGTGCTATTTGGTATTTATGTATGTATGTATGTATGTTTGAGTCAAGATCTCACTCTGTCACCCAGGCTGGAGTGCAGTGGCATAACCACAGTTTACCACAGCCTCTACCTCCTGGGCTCAGGCTATCCTTCCATCTCAGCCTCAGAGTAGCTGAGACAATAGGTGCGCCCCACTACACCCAGCTATTTTTAACTTTTTCACTTTTTGCAGAGGCGAAGTCTCACAATGTGGCCCAAGCTCATCTTGAACTCCTGGACTCAAGCAGTCCTCCTGCCTTCTCCTCCCAGAGTGCTGGGATTACAGGCATGAGCCACCATACCTGGCCTGTTTGATATTTTTAGTTAAATAATATAGATGGCTGATAAAAGTTTCTAACTCTTGAATTTTATCTACCACCACCTGCTTCTTAAGCTGCAGAGAAAATATATAAGCACGGAGTGCACTGGCCAGAAAATACTTACCTGGTTACTTTGTAGAATCTCAGAGAGCTAGGTTGCACCTCACAGAGGTACCTAGCCCAGGTAGACTTCACTGCTTAGAACCGAAGAAAGCTCAACTCCTGTCTGCCAAACTCCTACCAGAATCTCAGATTTATCACTATAATTATAAGAAAGTCATTCCGGGACATAGTGTCTTGCAATTATAGTCGTAGCTACTCAGGATGCTGTGGTAAGAGGATTACTTGAACCCAGGAGTTTCAAGGCCAGCCTGGGCAACATAGCAAGATCCTGTCCCTAAATAAATAAATAAATTGTAAAAATAAAAAGTTATTCCAGTATATTTCAGCCCACAAGGAGAACAAGAACAGGAGAGGTTGCTCCATTGCCTAGAGCATGACTGACTGTGGCCATTTATCCAGATCCTTATGCTTAGACAGCAGAAATAACTCATGTCAGTAGCCATAAAGATCCAAGAGGCTTGACTCCTAAGAGTTGTGATTCCAAGACAGGGCTAACCTTGCTTCCAGCTCTGTGAATCACTTTCTTTAGTCCTTTATCCATTCATTTATTCAAAAAATGTTTATGAGATCTCACTCTGGGTTAGGTAGGCACTATACTAGGTGTTGAATCAGATACAGCCTCTGTCTTCTTGGAGCTTATAGATGACATAGGAACATTCCTTCTTGTGATAGAATAAAATGAAAGCCCTGATCCTTCCTAGGGGTGCTGTGGGTTAGGGAAGCCTTGGGAAGAGGAGAGAAGGTAGGGAAAAGGCACCTGCAATTTCTAAGCCAACATTATCCACTTACCAGATTTAGAATACCAAATGTCTTGATCTACATTTTGTACTTCAGAACAGTTTTCCGGGTAGTGAAACCTTTGGGGCCATTCTTAGAGTTTAGCCATGCAATTTCAGTATCTGCCTCCAGGATAGCTACAAGTTGCAGGTGTTGTGGTAGAAAAGGAATGTGTTTTATAGATGCTCCACCAACTTTTTTCAGTTTTCATTTGGAACCTGCTCAGTAGTGAAGTGAACCCTGAGAGTTTGTGTTTGCTGTACTACTTGAACAAATTCAGGATCCCTGGGATTTCTGAGGCTACACACGAACTTGTAGAGTATGACAGCGGCCACCACCAATATAGTGCTAAACAATCCAGAGAATCACCAGGTGACCTGATCTTTTTGTCACAGTTTCAAAAATAAGGCCATGTGTTAAAACTGAGTGCCCACTTTAAATTAATTTTATTGTATAATTTTATTTATTTGTTATTATTTTTGTTGGAGTCTCACTTTGTCACCCAGGCTGGAGTGCAGTGGCACACTCACGACCACCCTAGCATCGACCTGCTGGGCTCAGGCGACTCTTCTGCCTCAGCCTTCCAAGTAGCCAGAACTACAGGCGTGTGCTACCACACCCAGCTAATTTTCTAGTTATTTTAGAGACGAGATCTTGCCAAGTTGCCCAGATTGGTCTCAAACCCTTGGGCTCAGGCAGTCCACTCGCCTCAGCCTCCCAAAGTGCTGGGATTATAGGCTGAGCCACCGAGCCTGGCCTATTGTATAATTTTAAAGCAGATTAATGCTATTCTGCTGCTTCTTCTTCCTCCTCATCATCAATACTTTCTCAATATTTTCATATTAGGTACCTTTGGGAACATAGAAAATATGGTTTACTCTAAAGGAAATTATACTTTTAGATAGCAAAAATTTAACATTCACATTATCTTTTTCATTTTCTTTGTGTTCAACAGCTACCAAAATGTGATACTTCAATCACAAAAGTAGCAGAAATTTCCAAAGTGAAATAACCAGAACAACATGCTTTCCTAGGTATTTTGGGTTTCTTAAGTCCTGAAACTATATAGGTTACTTTGACTCCCTATGGCACTATGATCTAGTTTCCTACTTTTTTCCTTCATAAATGTCATTGGGGTTAACTAAAAATCATAAAGCAGTACTTTAAGATGAAAATTATTTTTTATGTAAAAATTTTTCACTAATGAGATAAGATTTAACTCTAGGATAATAACTGTTAGGGATATCTGCACTACCTGCTGATCTTTTGGTTTCATTTAGCTCTATAATCAGTCATAATCTATCATCTACACTTATCTACCTTTGCCAACATTGTGTTTATATAAACCATTTATTTCAGAACTTAGAGTTGAATGGAAACAGATAGTTAAAGATGACATTGAGAAATGTACTCTAGATATCTGGTGAATTCTGTTGGGCTCATGAGGCATACCATGTGAAAGTTTATAAGTGAATGGAACCAACTGTAAGTGAAAAAGTGAGAAGTTTGATATACACTTATGTTTACGAGCCCTGAAGTGTTATTTGAGCATTTGTAACTTAAGATATGGCAGTCTTGGATTCATACAGGGAGTACTGTTTTTCAAAAACCCCATTATTTAGAGTCATTGTATTTGGTCTACCATGATGTTCAATAAATATTTGTAAATTTATAAGTCTGTCAGTTAAAATCCACTCAAGTAATAAATTCAATCTATTGAATACCTATTCTGTGAAAGAAGAAAAGTAGAAAATTCAGGAAAGGCTTAAAACACTAGGGGAAAAAAAGTAAAAAAAAAAAAATCAAATTCATGAGAATTTTAGAAAGTGTAGAATTTTGAAGATCTAGAAGAGTCAACATTGTACTTAGGACAGACAAATCACTTTAGGCTTAGTTAAGCTGCCTTGCAGATTTTAGGCCTTATAATAGTGAAGAATTATTAGGCGATTGCCCATTTGCAGGGTACTTACTTAACTTTCATTCAGTATTTATTGAGTGCTTCCTATGGGCAATGTTCTTTCCTTGCTTGGGGAGTCCGGATAGGGGTGGCGTAGGGACTCCAGACATGTTCCAGGAAGAGGGACGTCTCTGAAGTGGAAAAAGAATAAAAATGGCACAGAGATTGACTTCATTGTTTCCTAGGGCAAATTAAATAATGTGGAAAATCATTGAAGAGAAGTGACATGATTACTTTTTTACAATTCGAATTCCTAAAAGTAAATGGAAACTTAACATTTTTTCACAAAATTATCTTAAGATTTTGCCGGTCACTTAAAGGATCTGATAAAAGTAAATATAGGGGTCTTGAAAGAATGAGGAATCCTTAGAGACTGCTCTGGGTCCTGGATGATTGAAATACTGGTTGGGACAAGACATTGGAGGGTCTCAGTACTAGGTTAAGAGAATGGACTTCATAATGAAGGCAGTGGGAAGACTTGGAGGTTTGTAATCAAGAGAATGACTTGAAAGAAAACTTCAGATGTAAAAGATTAAAGGTGAGCGTGTTGACTAAACCAATTAGGAAGTTACTATGATAATCTCACTAAAAGATGGAAAGGGTAAGTTTAATGTAAGAAAACATTCAGCAGTGAAATTAGGAGAACAACGTGGTTGGGGTGGGAGGAGAAATGAAGCAAGGCAAGGCACTTGAGAGTGACTTCAGCATTGCTAGTGTGAATCCTTTGAGTTTGAATCCATGAAAAGATAAATTTTTTGTTTTAAGTTTGAAGTATTTCCAGGTGGAGATATCTAGTAAGCAGTTGGAAGTACAAATGTGAACCAAAGGATATTGGCAAAGGAGAAATCGAGGCTAGACAACTAAATTTATTGTCTTGACCATCAAGAGATAGTTGAAGCTATATGAGTTGATGAGATCTCCTAGGGAAAGTATGAGAAAAAGCTTTGGTTGGAATCCTGGTGAATATTACTAACCTTCAGTTAAGAGGTTGTTGTGGAAAATTAGAATATGACACCCCAAAGTAAGTCTCTTTCATGTAAATATTTTTTAGCTAAAGGCAATTAAGAAGTAGCAGTGGGTTAGCCTGTAATCCCAGCACTTTGGGAAGCTGAGGCAAGAGGATTGCCTGAGACCATGGGTTCAAGAGTAGCCTGGGCAACTTGATGAGACCTCGTCTCTACAATAAATCACAAAAACTAGCTGGGCATGGTGGCGTGTATCTGTAGTTCCAGCTAGTTAGAAGACTGAGGCAGAAGGATCACCTAAGCCCAGCAGGTCGAGGCTGCAGTGACTGTGAACGTACCACTGCACTCCAGCCTGGGTGACAATAGTGAGACTCCAACTCAAAAAAAAATAAAAAAGAAATAACAGCAGCAGATGGGCTGCGCATAGTGGCTTATGCCTGTAATCCCAGCATTTTGGGAGGCCGAGGCAAGAGGATTGCCTGAGTCAGGAGTTTGAGACCAGCCTAGGCAAATAGCAAGAACCTCATCTCTACAATAAATCAAAAAATTAGCCAGGTGTGCAACAGCACAGCTACTTGGAAGACTGAGGCAGAAGAATCTCCTGAACTCAACAGGTCAAGACTGCAGTTGCCATGATTGTGCCACTGTACCCCAACCTGGGTGACAGAGTGAGGCTCCTACTCAAAAAAAGAAGAGAATGATGAAGAAAAAGAGCTCTCTCTGTCCTCTTCTTTGTCTGCATAAAGATAGGATATAAATTCTCCTTTATTGGAGACAACTCTTATCAGCTCAGATCCTACACCAGAGCTATCTACAAAAACCTTACTCCATTAGTTTCTTTCTATATATTTACCTTTTCACAGATCCCACCTTTGGAAACCTAATAATACTGTTTTCCTTGGTCTTGTCACATCTCTAGAACATATTCTTTGTTGAAGATGCTATATAAGCCAGAGTTCCAAGGCACTGCTTTGAGTTACCTCTCACCAAGTTTTCTCCTACATGATGTACACTATACACATGAATCAATTTGCTTGTTTTTCTCTTCTTATCTGTCTTTTGTTACAGGGGTCTGTCCCAACTAAGAACTTACTAGGGTTGAGGATAAATTATGTTTCCTCCCCGGCATTGTCTAGGGGAAGAAAATAGAGGGGAAAAGAGAAAGAAAGAAGAAATGTGTAGAAAGGAAAGCAGAGACCAGAAAAGAGTGGTATTTTAGTGAAAAACGTGAGGTTTTTTCAAAGAACAGTGGTCTGCAAGGTCCAGAGAATGTCCCTGTCTTAGGGCCCCGCTCTTCCCCGTGTCACTAGGTCCCTCTCCAGATACACACATGAGTTCACTCACTCATCTCCTTCAGGTCTTGGTGTCAACTTTTGAGACTCACCAACTTCTCTGATCACTCTATTTGTCATACAACCAAAAGTGCATCAAGGAAATGAAGAGAAGGATGATGAGATGACCCCTCATTCTACCCCCGATGCTCACTATCTCCCTTCCCTGTTTTCAAAACCCTTACCCCTTCTGACATACTATATGTATTTTTTTATTGTATTTACCATCTCTCTCCTCTATTATCTGTCTTTATTATCTCTCTCTGAAGACAGTGATTATTACCTTTGTGTTCACTGCTGAGTCCTCATAGTTAGGACAATCCTTGACATATACCAAACATACCAAATAGTTGTTGAATGAACAGTGGAATCATATAGAGAAGATACAGGATAGGGACTGAAAACAGCTGATGGGAACTTTAGTGAAAATTTCCTGAAGTGTCATGGGAACACAGTCGTTTCAGTGGTCTGGGAAGAGAATGGAGATAAGAACAAGGGAGTAGCCTGCAGGGAGATAGAATAGAGAGGCAGGGATGATAAGAAGGAAATTGAATGTGTGAGTAATAATTGAAGGCAGACATCCTGGAGGAGTAAAAGAAGATGGAATCAGGGACATATGTGAAGAGGATGGCCTGAGACAGAAGGAAAAGAGATAAGGATAAGTAAGATATAGGTAAGTTCATGCGTGCAAGGAAGGAGAAGTAAGTGAATTTATACCTGATGTCTACTATATTCTCTGTAAAGTAGGAAGCTACTTTTCAGCTGAGAGGAAAAGAGATGGGGTAGAGCATGGAGAGCCATGTGGTCTGATTTTGAAATTGCTTCTATGTGGGTAAAAATTGACTAGGGACTAGAATAATAATAATAATTGGTACTCTCTATACTAGCAAAGAATGGGCTTTCATGCAGAAGTCACTTGACAGCTATCAGAGGATATTCTTATCTAAAACCTACTATTAAAGATATTCTAATCCAAGAACTCAATTATCTGTAGAACACTGTTCTAAGACTGGATAAATGCCAAAATGGAAGTGAAACATTCATTTTGAGTAAGATGGCTATCAATGGATACCCTCATTTGTATTATAACAAATAACTAATACAGATGTCATCAGTTACTTGATGGACTTCCAGTGTAGCAGAACAATAGTTGCTCAGGGTGCCATCAAGATATGGCTTTATTGTGATTGATTTGGGAAACTATGGAAGCCAATTTAAGGCTGAAAGAATGCCAAGGCATTCATCAAGTTTTGTCTTCTTTGTAAATGTTTTGTTAAACATGGAAATGAATGTTTTGCCATTTAAAAAATATCAAATTTAGGCTGGGCGCGGTGGCTCACGCCTATAATCCCAGTACTTTGGGAGACGAGGTGAGAGAATTGCCTGAGCCCATGGGTTTGAGAACAACTGGGCAACTTGGCAAGAGCTCATCTCTACAGTATACCAAAAAAATTAGTCAGGTGTGGTGGCACATGCCTGTAATTCCTGCTACTTGGAAGGCTGAGACAGAAGGATTGCCTGAGCCCAGCAAGTTGAGGCTGTGATGGCCGTGAACATGACGTGGCACTGTACTTCAGTCTGGGCAAAAGAGTGAGACTCTGACTCAAAATAAATAAATAAATAAAATAAAAAATATCAAGTTTTGACCTGATTGAAAAATAATCTACCATTTACTCTGCTTTTCCATGAGCTGTCACTTGTGTCTTCGCACAGACATTTGTCTTCTATGAGGAAGAAGGATTCTTCTTTTAATTCATCTATTTTATATATTATAGATAAGTATGCGGTTTTTTTTTTTTTTTAGTTGAAGTCTCACTCTATCACCCAGACTAGAGTGCAGTGACACGCTCACAGCCATCACAGCCTCAACCTGCTGGGCTCAGGCGATCCTTCCGCCTCAGCCTTCCAAGTAGCTGGAACTACAGGCGTGCGCTACCATGCCTGGCTTATTGTAGGTCTCACCAAGTTGCCCAGATGGGCCTTGAATCCCAGGGCTCAGGCAGTCCTCTCACCTCGGCCTCCCAAAGTGCTGGGATTACAGTCCGAGCCACCACACCCAGCCTATAGAACTATTTTAAATGAATTTTAAATGAAGGTAACCCAAAATGATTGCAAATTACTTCACAAAAATCCAGATATATAGGATATTGGAATAAAAAAGAATTAAATCATTACATCAGCTTCCAGCACAAAATAAAGGAGGCATGAAGTCCTATTAAGATTAAATTAATTTCTCAATTACTGAAGATAAATTTGTTCAAGCAGCAAGTATTACCTGAATCTGGTTTACTTTTGCTTATTCCATTCACCTCCCCTATATAGAGATGAAAACCGATTTGCCTTTGGTTCCATGTCAGAGGTTTGAGTTTATTTCACTAGTAATCAGAATTAGTTTATAGGACCCAGCTTTTCCAATGTCTTGCTTTAGAGAGGATACATATTTCTAAACTAGTGATCTCTCTAAGCTGTGTTAAATGGTGGCATAGAACTTAGGCAGAATCCATTCCTAACAGCATGTCTAATGAATTTGGGAGAGGGTTAGAGCTGGGCTAGGAGAGGGCAGACTGCATCATGGATAGAAGGGAAGCAAATGAATGTTATCCGTTGGCAATTCTTTCCTGTGATTCCTAGTCTTGCTTTCCCTCTGCTTCCTCAAATATCCTTTTGTCATTGTCTTACTGACATCACGTGTTCATATCACTTTAAGAGGTGCTACAAAGGAGCCACTTTTGCAGGATATGCTTAGACATATTTTGTAGAATATATCTTTCCTCATAGCTAGGTTTCTTTTTTTTTTTTTTTGAGTTGGAGTCTCACTCTGTCGCCCAGACTGGAGTGCAGTGGCCTGCTGGGCTCCGGGGATCCTTTCCGCTGAGGAAACTTCACTATATAAAATATGAAGAGATGGCATGTTTGAAAAATGACTTGGTGACCAGAGCCCCACCATTTTCCTCTTGTTTGGAGAAGGAAGTCCATCATCCCCTCCATCTTGTCCCTGAGCACCCATGCAGAATCCTAAGGCTCTGAAACTGTTGAGGCACACCCTTTATAAATAGCTACCACTCGATTTTGGTCCCTTGAATCATATGACAGTCGTTGCTTTTTACTGTATGTTCTCTTTTTCTCCAATGTTTTGGAAATTATACATTCTATTTATGTTTACTCTTGGTTTCTCTGGATGAAACAAAAATGTCATATACTATATAAGCATATTTGTTCTTTTTTTCCATTGTAGCTCCAAATAGATTGGGAGAAAATCAAAGCCAAAATTGAGATGGAAATTACTAAAGAACGAGAGCAGTCATCAAGCAGCCAGACCAGCAAGAGCATGGGTCTAAAGCACTAAATGCCACGCTTGCCTTTAAAAGTTCTACCCTTTGGAACTAATTCTGATTAATTAAGGATAAGCATGTTTTGGTTGCTAAAGAAAAAGGCATAATCTAAATAAGTATAAGCACTTGCTATGTATTTAATACTAAAAGTAAATTCAGAAAGGTGAAACACAAAATAATTAATGTAATTCCATCTTTTATATTTTCCTAGACTAACAATTAGCAAAATGTTACTATATACTTAGGATATATCTGTGTAGTGTTGGTTACATTCCAAATTTTTGGCTTTTCCTCTGAATGGAACAATAGACAAAAAAAATCTTCAGCATGAACAAATATGAATGCTAGTAATAAAATGTTGGACTCTTTAAAATATATGTTATCATTAATTTCTATTTGGCCTCTAAATTGTGACATGCTTTCAAAAGTTTACTTTTACAACAAAAACACATGAGAATGGATTTGTGAAAATGTATAAAATATAGAAACTCACATACCAAAGTTCGTAGCAGCATTACTTGAATAGCAAAAGGCAGAAACAACTCGGATGTCCATCAACAGAAGAATGGATAAATGTGGTCTATGTATACAATGGAATGTTATTCAGCTTTTAAAAAGAAGTGAAATTTTGGTACATGCTACAATATGGATGACATGCGAAAACGTTTATGCTTAAGTGAAATAAGCCAGACATAAAAGGTCGAATGTCACATGATCCCACTGCATGAGGTTCATAAACACAGAAAAAAGAATTGTGGTTAGCAGGGACTGAAGGGAGGAGGAAATAGGGAGTTATTGTTTAATAGGTATATAGTTTCTGTTTATGATGAACAAATTCTGAAAATGGACAGCACTGATGGTTGTTCAACATTGTGAATGTTAACACCACTGAATTATAACCTTATAAGTTGTTAAAGTGGAAAATTGTGTTATATACATCGTATCATAATTTTTAAAATATATCTAGAATGAGTATGAAGTTTTTTTTTCCTTTTTCTCCTAACTTGATACTGTTCAGGCACTACACCCTGAAGTCTGAATATTTGAGAATTTCCTAAAATAATAAGCCCATTTACTAGTCTTAATTTAATGTGTCCCAAAGTAATTATTACCACAGAAACTTTTTAAAAATTATTTTTAAAGTTTTTTAGAGGTGGGTCTTGCTATGTTGCACAGGCTGATCTTGAATTTCTGGGCTCAAGCAATCCTCCTGTCTCAGCCTCCTGACTAGCTGGGAGTACAGGTGCATACCACTATACCCAGCTCATAAAAGCTTTTTAACAGAAACACAAATATCTGTTAGAAAGTCTTCCATTTTTGTAAATGGAACATAGAGTAGGTGTATGCATATATATGAGAAAGGAATTACCTCCCTTACCCCCATTTTAATACTACATCTAGGTTTCTTTTATAGAAATATCCTTTTCAACATGTTTCTATTCTTTTCTGAAATGTTGGGATAGTCTGTTCTTGATCCAGATGCGGGGTGGAAGAGTGTGTTCAGTTTATGAAATCTGATTGAGCAGTTATTTATAAGTTGTACTTTTTATATGTTTTCTATGTTATATTTCAATAAAAGTTTAAAAAGAAAAAAATGGTTTAAAGGATAGGTTTTATGTATATTTGACCACAATTTTAAAAAGTAATTTAAAAAGTCTGTGTTCTAACAACAATTCTGTGATGTCCTACAATTCAATGCAGTTCTGACCCCAACCACCTGGAATTAGAGTCAGATTCACAAGTTGAAGGGCAAGGTCTCTAGCAAGACTGTCTTTGCTTCAGACTCCAGCTGCCAGTGGAATCCCCAGGCTATCCGCACTTGTGTCTGACTTCGATGCACATTTGGGGATTTCCTCTACCCCCGTCAAGTTTGATCACTTTGAGCACAGCCACAGTTTTATTTTTAAAAATATAATCCAGAAACAGCCACGTGAGAGAGATGTATAGGGCAAGGTCTGAGGAAAAGGAAGAGTCTGAGGGGAAAGTGGAGGGGACAGAGAGCTTGCATCTCTCCTCATGAAATCCAGGCAAGTCATCTTCCTCCTAGCACATCAGTAAGTTCACCAACCAGGGAGCACTCCCCAGCCTTGCTTTTCTGAAGATTTTTTTTTTTTAAGCAGGGTTTTGTTATATAGGCATGAGTGATTAAAACACTGGCCCTGAAGCCGGGCTCGGTGGCTCAGCCTGTAATCCCGCACCTTTGGGAGACTGAGGTGAGTGGATTGCCTGAGCCCGCGGGTTCAAGACCTGCCTGGGCAGTGAGACCTCATCTCTACAACAAATCAAAAAATCAACCGGGTGTGGTAGCACATGCCTGTAATGCCGGCTACTTGGAAGGCTGAGGCAGAGGGATCGCCGGACCCCAGCAGGTCGAGGCTGCGGTTACCGGGAGCGGCCACTGCACTCCAGTCTGGGCGAGTGAGACTCCAACTCAAAAAAACAAAAAAAAATTGGCTCTGCAACTGAAATCAATCTCCAAAATTGGAGAATTGGAATTTCAAGTCTAGTGGCTAAAATTCCAATCATGTGGTTGGTTTTTCTGGCAACCAGCCCCCATTCTGATGTTATCTAGGCCCCCTCCCCCCAGAGTCACTTTATTACAGAACAAAGATATTCTTACCACTCAGTAAATTTTAGCTGTTTTGGAAGATCTGTACCAGGAACTCTCTTTCACTAGATCAGATATGTTATTTGAATATCACAGACCACCCCTTGATCTTTGACCACAGGATTCTGTATGGCAAAAGGACCATACCTGTCTGAACTTAACAGATACAGCAACATTTGTCATTTTCCAGAATCTTTGGTTATCAGTATCAATATTACAAGCTCACCAATGCCAGTGTTATATAGCATATCACATTATGGTAGTTGTAACCTGAGAAATAAGAGTTTAAAGATATTGGTACATTACTAGCATCCCATGTAGTCTCTAATAATGAGTCCAAACCATCGTCATATCCCATGACCAAAGTATCTCCCAAGGCAAGGTCACTTAGGTTTGTAGGCTTACATCTGATCTTGTCAGGTTATAAAAGCAGGAGTGGTCTATTACATGGCTTCACCTTTTCAGATAGCTGGCATATTAAGCTATGAGGCAATATGATCTCTCTCTGAGCCTCTTTTGAAGTATTAATATAATACTGGAATTCCACTTACCAGTATTTATCCTTTGACTCTTAACTGCTATTCCTACTTCTCTATATCTGTACTCAAACTTGTCCATCTTTGGAAAGGACATTAGGTTTGGCCACTGTGCTGGTCTACACTGCAGGCAGCAATACTGATGTTGGAATATGTGGGGTGTAGTTGTTCTGTGGGTTCCTGACTTCACTGCCAGAAAGAATTCAAGAGCAAGTCACAGAATCAAAGTATACTTTATTATAGAGTGAAAAACACATTCAAGGGAGAATGTGGGTGTCTTAAGAGAAAAACACACGCTTGCCATTAACAAGAAGCTTTATATAAGTACAACGATGACTAAGCAAGCTATTCCATAAGCTGAGAGCGGAGAGCTGCAGGTATCTGCTCATGAATTTTGATTACTCTCTCTCAACCTTTTAAGTTTACATGAGTCACAAGGTCACAAGGACCCTCTAAATAATGAAAAGTTATTGCCTACTAGATCTGGGCTTTTCTCAGAATATCATGCCTCTGCACTTTGGGTAATTCCTTACTGTTTCTGTGATTTACTGCACTTGTAGTTTGACATTTCAACCTGCAAGGTAGTCAGGTCTGATCATGCCTGGCCTATTGGATGAAGGTTATGTACTGATAAGAAAGGTGCTTGAACACTTAACCACTGTTCTTTAATTATCCTCAATTAGACCTGCCTAAGAAAAACTGCCTAATAACCTCTAAGCTATGAGCTATGCTAACTGTGTCTGTCTTAATACTAGTCTAGCAAGTGCCTTGTCCCTCAGTCCACTCCATAAAGAGTAGAATTACATAAGTACAGAATTAGCAGGCTATGTCTACCAATAAGTAATATCTACTCTTAGCCTCAATTTTGCCAGTTGAGGTGAAAGCACAACCCACCCCTTAGGCACTTAGGAGTTCTGACTAAAAGGTCAAAAATATAGTTACACTAGCTTGGGCAACATAGCAAGACCTCATACCTACACAAAAATAAGCCGGGCATGGTGGCATGTGCTTGTGTCCCAGTTACTTGGGAGGCTAAGGCACAAACATTGCCTGGACTCAAGAGGCCAATACTGTGGAGAGCCATGATCATACCACTGCACTCCAACCGTGGGTGGCAGAGTGAGAACTCGACTCACATAAATAAATAAAGTATAGTTACAGTTTCTTTCTTGGGAATCATCCCTGCTTCTAGCACTTGTAGTTGCAGCACTGGTCCAGGAACCACTGCATTGGGCAGAAAAAAGAAAGTTGAAGAAATGTGGGGAAGAAAAAAAGTATAAATGTCATACGAACATCCCTCCCCCCATGAGAAGAATTGTATAATCATACCAGCATCCTCCCTCTCCCCATCTTCCCCAGACCCACCAGAAAAGCATGGGAATCTATCTAATGCAGACTTTCTTCCCGTCTTGTCATGTTGAGTCCCTCAGCACATGCTCATTGAGGCATGTAAGTCAGCCCTTCATGCTATAGCTCCCCATTTTAGATAACCAGTATTTCAACTGCACATTCTAATTCTCTATCAAACTATCCCCTGAGGAGGATATCTCTCTGCCCATTGTTGGAGATTATAAACTGAAGTGTGTTCCTTGGTGACCACGTTGGTGGTCACATTGGTGGTCAAATTGGTGCAGTATCTTCTTTTCTGGTTCTTTTATAATGCTGTAAGCATTTACATCTATCTCTGGTTAAGCAAATCCAGCCCAGTGTCTGTTCCTGTCGGGACACATTTGCAGCCCAGGATACTTACATCAGTCCAGCTTGTCAACTATGTAGGACCTTCCCCCTGGGGTATCTGCCTCTTGACTATGTATCTGTAGTCTCTGTCTCTGTTATTGGCAGACAGAACAGCTTTTATTGACATATTTTTCCTTGGAAGATGCAAAAGGAATGTCTATATTTAGCCCATCTCTGCATTGCTGCAGCTCCCCAAATTCATTCATCTTCTGGACCCAAGTGGTTAGGTTAAGTGAACACACTGAATATCTGCTCAGCAACTCCAGTCATCTTTTGGTGCTGGAAGGGAGGTCTTCTGATAGGCATTGACATGTCCTACTTTACTGCACCCCTCATGTTCTCACAGTGGTTCCACAAACCATGCCCCTTGAGAATATCCCTTAAACAGGCCAATCTTCCTTGCCCTTCTGCCTGACCATATGGCTGGGCCATTGGCCACCACTGCTCAGCAGGTAAAAACCCAAACATAGGAATAAACAGCATAAAATACAGCCCACCAAGCTGATTTTTTACCTTTTTGATAGAGTGGTGGCCTTCCAAATAGAATGTTGTCCATTCACATTGGTACCACCAACCATAAATGAAGCAGCTATTTGTTGGTCAGTCAGAAATTGTTTATAGGGTACTGTCCAGGTGATGATAGAATCTGGCAGCTTCTTGGGTGGTTCCAAGGACAGTCCAAGGGGAAAGAGACTCTACCTGCTCATGAATATGCTGCATCCCCCCAGTATATATTTCTATATACATCATTTCCATTCTATTAAGAAACACTTCTGGACACTGCCTACCTCATGAAAGTGTTTCTCTAACATCAACTCAGACATTATGGATATTTCAAGGTTTCAAGATTGTTTTGTCCTTTGGTCATAGGGGCACTTTGAATTAATGTCAGATAGCAAGAAAGCAATTGCCCCTTAAATGGGAATTCTCTGGTCCAAAGTCCACATCGTTGTTGCTGAGAGGTACTCATGGGCTTTTGCATAAGCCCCAGTCTCTACTCCACACAGGGGTATAGTACTGAGAATTTGTCCATACCGATACTCTGGCTTCAATTCTATGGTGTGGGCTTAGGGGATCTTATTCATTCCCATTTATCATATCCAATAAATATGGCTTGAAGGGAGAATTTACATGGCTTATTTTACTTTTGTTCTCCTTAAATGAGATTTAGGACCAATTTGAGCAAGACAGCAAGTAGTATTAGGTGTAACCCAAAGTATAAGATAAACATTCATAAGTTTATACTAGTATAAATAAATGATTGAAAACATGGAAGAGGATAGAGTAGTCTTTGATGCAGGAAAAAAAGATTTAGAAAATATGATGAAGTACAGAGTTAATTTGAGCACAAAGCTTGAGGATAGCCACCTGGGAAACACAGACTCCAAAGGAATAGGGTCAGTGCTCCAAAGTAGAGAAGTCAAGGTTTTACTTGCATAGGTAGAGACAGTTTTAGCAGGGTAACTACATTTTCCATACAAGGTCAGTACACACACTACAGTGATTTGATTGGCTACAGCTTGCTATATATATATGCCCAAGGAAGATTGCTTTAACACTGTTAGGAAGGGTAATGGTCTCAAAGGGTCTTATCTCTGGTGTGTTTCCTAATCATTTATGGGAAAAAGCGGATGTTGCAGCTTTGTGCTATGTGACTCAGGCCACATAGCCACATTCCTCTCAAAGCTCAAAGCAGTTTAAAGTTCCAATAGCTTTATGTTTTAATTATTTAATTTCATACTATACTAGCTAGGGGAAGTGTTTCTCAGTCACACACAGTATCCATCCCCATCATATATTCAGGTAAAAGAATCACAACCACTTCACATAAACCTTATTCAAATATACCAGTTTTTGTCCAAACTTTCACCTTAATGCCATTCATTCTTCCATGAGAATTTTACCAACAGATTTTAGTACATAATGTATAGAGCTCTATGTTAAGTTATCCCAGAAATCTCTTCAACTTCTAACCATTTCACTCGCATATATGCAAATTGCTTTTGGTCCCTATCAGGGTTTGAGTCTAGGGAACCTGGCCCATTGTCCATCCTTATTTTGATTAATCTCACTATAGCCTCAGGCAGTTCTAGGATGGGTTTCTTATCGTAATTTTGCTTTCTAACTTTAAAAATTCCTCCAAATTGAAATCAATAAAGCAGACTTTTAGGAGTTCTTTAATATTAAAAAGCCTAAGAAGGGGTCCCATTTGTCCACCCAACCTTCTATAGTGCTGTTTATA
The DNA here is from genome assembly GCF_000164805.1 of Carlito syrichta. Classification (NCBI taxonomy): domain Eukaryota; kingdom Metazoa; phylum Chordata; class Mammalia; order Primates; family Tarsiidae; genus Carlito; species Carlito syrichta. The sequence continues at coordinate 122,013 of NW_007232987.1, read as the reverse complement.
AGACCTTTGTTTCAACCCATCAGTGTTCATTTTATCCCTTTTTTTTTTTTTTTTTTTGATTTATTGTAGAGATGAGGTCTTACCAAGTTGCCCAGGCTGGTTTCGAACCCATGGGCGCAGGCAATCTTCTCACCTTGGCCTCCCAAAGTGCTGGGATTATAGGCATGAGCCACCACGCCTGGTCTTTTTTTTTTTGAGTTGGAGTCTCACTCTGTCTCCTGGGCTAGAGTGCAGTGGCACACTCATGGCCACTACAGCCTCGACCTGCTGGGCTCAGGTGATCCTTCTGCCTCAGCCTTCCAAGTAGCTGGAATTACAGGCATGCGCCACCACGCCCGGCTAATTTTTTTTGATTTATTATAGAGATGAGGTCTTGCCAAGTTGCCTGGGTTGGTCTCAAACCCGCAGGCTTGGGCAATCCTCTCACCTCAGCCTCCCAAATTGCTGGGATTATAGGCGTGAGCCACGGCAGCCGCCCTTATCCCATTTTTTAATCTTTTTTTTTTTAAACAAATAATGTCTTAGGCCTTGCCTTATCCCATTTCTTAATGACCATCTAAAGATTTCCACCCTTTTGTGATCAGTCCCTTGAACAGCCGAGCTGTTTCTCTCCCATTTTCTAGTTAGTTACTTTAATATTCTTGGTATCTGTAAGACTCACATCAAGAAGCGGAGAGAGCAAATTTGGTCATTCTTGAACTGTTGTTGAATTCTGCAGGAGTAAGGTTACATGGGGAGTCCATGCAAGAGGGATACCTTTATTTTTATTTTTTAAATTTTTAAATAATTTTTGAGCTGGGGTCTCCCTCTGTCACCCAGGCTGGAGTGTAGTGGCACAATCACGGTTCACCACAGGTTCAACCTCCCGGGCTCAGGCATTCCTTCCACCTCAGCCTCTTGAGTAACTGGGACTACAGGCACATGCCACCCCACCCTGCTGATTTTTGTAATATATACTTTGTAGAGACAAGATCTTACCATGTTGCCCAGGCTGGTTTTGAACTCCTGGGCTTAAGTAATTCTCTTACCCTGGCCTCCCAAAGTGGTGGGATTATAGGCATGAGCCACCATGTCTGGCCAAAAGGGCCCCTTTAATCACAGCATTTATTTATGATCTGAGTAACAGGAATATTCAGTGGATGAATATCCTGATCATCATAAAGTCAGTTCTCCAGAGTGCTTGCATACAAAGTGTATCAGCTGCTTCATCTGGGGTGTTCCACCTGGCACGTATAGGACCGTAGATACTGGCATTATGTCACCCATAGTTCCTGACTCATGACCCCCAAAACCCATGTTATAGTCTTTTATTTCAACATTGGGTGTGTTAGGCCTCAAGGGTAGGCCTCTGAAACAGAATCTCTCCAACTGTCTCCTGCTCTCCTTTCCCCTGTCCCAAGGCAATACTCTAACCTTCCCTTCCATCCCCCTACACCTCTCTCCACACCTGCCACCTTTCTGACTGTGGGTCTTATGACTCTCTTAGAGAGGGTCCCGCCCTGTACAGTGGGAGAAGGAATGCTTCTGTCATGCAGCTTCCATAAAACCAGAGGACTGGGTTCCAAGAACCTCTAAACACTTGAATACAAGGTAGTTCCTGGAAGGTGGTGCCCAGAGAGGGCAGGGAAACCCCACGCCCGTTCCCCCATACCTTGCCCTATGTGTCTCTTTATCCTTTGCAATATCCTTTATGATAAACCAGTAAATGTAAGAAAGTGTTTCCCTGAGTTCTGTGAGTCACTCCTGCAAATTAATCGAACCCAAAGAGGGAGTTTGTGGGAACCCTAACTTGAAGCCAGTTGGTCAGGAGTTCTGGAGGCCTAGACTTGCAAGTGGTGTGTGTGTGGGGGAGAGGGTGGCCTTGTGGAACTGAGCCCTCACCTTGTGGGTTCTGATACTATCTCCAGGTAGATAGTGTTGAAACTGAATTGGAGGACACCCAGTTGGAGTCTGCTGTTTGGTATGTGGGGAGAAATCCCCACATTTGATCACAGAAGTTTTGTGTTGATTGCAGTGTGAGAGAAGAGAAAAAACATGGTTTAGGTAAGTTTTTCCTGCCCCAAATCCAAAGGTCCCCTTTCTCAGAATAAACACGCTTTTGGCTTTTTTTTGAGTTGGAGTCTCACTCTGTCGCCCAGACTGGAGTGCAGTAGCTGCTTCTGGCCACCGCAACCTCCACCTGCTGGGCTCCAGCGATCCTTCCGCTCAGCCTTCCAAATAGCTGGAACGACAGGTGCGCTAATTTTTTGATTTATTGTAGAGATGAGGGCTCACCAAGTTGCCCAGGCGGGTCTCGAACCCATGGGCTCAGGCAATCCACCCACCTCAGCCTCCCAAGGCGCGGGATTACAGGCTGAGCCACCGAGCCAGGCCTAAACACGCTTTTTACAGTTACTTTTATCCAGTCCACCAGCCTGGATGTCCCTTCTGGAATAACCTCTCTGTGATTGTTCCATAGTGAACTGTGGGTCTGGTATCAGCTCAAACATAATCTGTTCTAGTAAAACTAGCCCAGTTGCTTTCCCTCATGGTCAGTCAGAAACGAGAGGCAGAAAACTGGGAGAAAATGGGATTATTCTGTAGCCAAGGCAACAGGGAACAGGTCTGTTATCAACACTAAGGCCTGCTCAAAGAAGCATGCTTTATTCTATGCATTTATAGCCTAAACATACCTCTTTCATGTGTCTTAACTAAAGATCAAAGTTAAACATGAACTACATGGGAGAAAGGGGTTATTATACCCAAAAGATCGATTAACATCTTTAAGAGATGTAAAAGTTTCAAAAGAGCCCATGAGGTTCTTATCTAGAACCACAACTGTGTCTCCAAGGCATGTGAAGATGCCTCATTCTGCAGATATCAGAGAGTCTGATACTGGGCGGCTGCTTTCTTTGAGCTTTAGTGATTTCTGAATAAGATCAATAAACAAGTTGAGAAAGTTCAAACAGAAGAAGGAAGGGGGGCACATTCCAAGTACAGTGCAAGGGATGGAGATAAAATGTGCGCTTTTAAACCTAAGTGGGCTTTACATTCAGACTTATTAATTATTGTAAAATTTTTAAAAGACTAATTTCTAATATTCTAATGGGAGCTATTTCTTTCTCATAAATGAACAACCCTTGATTTTTTTAGCCTATAATACTTCCATATCATACCATTCAAAACCAAAGGTATGGCCAGGCACAGTGGCTCAAGCCTGTAATCCCAGCACTTAGGGAGGTCAAGGCAAAAGGATTGCCTGAGCTCAGGGGTTCAAGACCAGCCTAGGCAACTTGGCCAGACCTCATTTCTACAATAAATCAAAAATTAGCCGGGTGTGCTAGCTCGCGCCTGTAGTTCCCGCTACTCGGAAGGCTGAGGCGGAAGGATCGCCAGAGCCCAGAGGGTCGAGGTTGTGATGGCCGGGAGCCACTGCACTCCAGTCTGAGTGATAGAGTGAGACTCCAACCAAAACAAACAAACAAAAAACCCAAAGGTACAGCCCCTAAATCAGTTGCTTTCATGGTCCATTTTAGGAATGATTCTTCAGGGAGCTGATGATAACTGTCCACAAAATGACCTACTTATTTAAATCGTTTCTTGGTTTTGTCCTCCTCCCACATGGAATACCCTCTTGGTGACCAGAATGACTTTCTGCTGTTCCAGCGTAATTTTTCCCTTAGTGGTGGCTTGAGGTTAGTGGCCACAGCTCAGATTTGCCAAAATCTGAGCTTGGTTCAGGGTCAAGATCCACTCTAGCGTTCTTTTTCTCTCATTTTAGCTATTATAGAGAGCAATAGCCAAGGGATAGTATGTTTAATATGTTTCTTATTCTTTTGCATTTCCTTGTGTATCCAAATGAGCCCCTCCTCTGGAATTGGGTCTACTACTGTTTCTAAATTCCACTGATAATTTTTACCTTTGGTAACTGATTGCAGCACAGTTGCAGTCTCATGTCATGGGTGACTAGGTAGCCACTGAGAAATCAAAGTTTCCTCATTCCCCATCCATGCATTTGTTCTCTTTCCAAGTCACATTTCTGTGAGTCAGGGCCATCCTAGAAAATCCCACGTTTTCTGACACCAAATATGTTCTAACCACACTTCTCTGACACCAGCTGGGTGTTTCACAACTCAGTTCAATTCTGGCACTAACTACCTGGAGTTAGAAGCAGATTCCACAAATTAAAAGGCAAGGATCCCAACAAAACTGCCCTTTCTTCAAATATTAGCTAAGTGTGGGATTACCAGGTTACCAGCACTTCTGCCCAACTTGGCTATAACTCTGGAGGCTCCAACAATCCTCCAGGTTTGATAATTTGCTAGAATGACTCACAGGACTCACTGAAATGCTATAATTATGATTACAGTGTTATTATAAAGGATACAATTCAAAAACAACCTAATATAAGAAAAGCATAGGGCAAAGTGGTGGGGGCAGGATGGGAGGGAATTCGGAGTTTCCGTGTCCTCTCCTGGTGGGCATCTCACCCTCCCAAGATCAATGTGTTCACCAATCAGAAAGCTCCTTCCTGCTGCAGTGTCCCAAGATTTTGTTGCTGTTCTTGTTGTTTTTACTAGGGCTCTATTACATAGATTAATTAAACTCTTGGCTATATGCTGGGATTCAAACTCCAACCTTGATCCTCTTGCTGGAGGCTGGATGGCTGAAAGTTCTATCCCTCTAATCATGTGACTGGTTTTTCTAGTGACTAGCCCTGATCCTGAAGCTCTCTAGAAACCCCTTGAGCACCTTATTAGCATGACAAAGACATTCTCATCACTTAGGACAATCCAAGGGTTTTGAATGCTCTGTGCCAGAAGTCAGACACTAACACCAGATTTATTCTTTACTATATCACAAATTCAAAGTCAACTTCCCCAATCATGTAGTTACATTTGCTTTCGTCTTACACTTTTAAAAAAATCTATTATAGAAGTTTCTGTTGGCACACTAATAATTTTATACATGTTAGAATGATTTGATATAATTTAGTGCTTTTGTATATATATATAAACACTTTGTATATTTTATAAATATATCAAGTAGAGAAGATTGTTTATCCGAAATGCCTGGGACCAGGCCTCATTACAGAATAACGACATTTCTGAAGTATGATGATACAAAAAATGTTCTGGTACAGAGAGTATGGTATATAAGACGAAACATAAGTTATACTAAGTTTTTTTTTTTTGTTTTTCCAGTTGAGTTCTCACTCTGTCACCCAGGCTGGAGTGAAGTGGCATGGTCATGGCTCACTGTAGCCTCGAACTCCTGGGCCCCTTTCACCTCAGCCTCCCAAGTAGCTGGGACTGCAGGCACGTGCTACCATGCCCAGCTAATTTTGGGATTTTTTTTGTAGAGGCAAGGTCTTGCTATGTTGCCTAGGCTGATCTCAAACTCCTGGGCTCAAGCAATCCTCCCACCTTGGCCTCGCAAAGTTCTGGGATTACATGCATAAGCCACCGTGCCTGGCTCAGTTTTAAACAAAACTTAAAGCAAATATATTTTAGGAAATGGTTTACTACAGTAAAAAAAAAAACTCCCATGAGTACCCACTGAAGAATATCTTCAAATATCTGTCATTTTGTATATGCAGAAAACATATATCGTTTTGAAAATGAATTATGTTACATAAATCCTATTTAGAGAAATATCTCAAATGCGTTTTCCTTATTAATCCTTATACTGACAAAAATAGAATTTATAATGTACATAGCACAAAAAGGCAATATGCAGTAGTAAAAATATATGGGCTCATGTCATATACTAAGGAATCCATGTTCATTTGTGGATAGGATTGTGGGGAAATGACTTGTCAGAATTTTTTTTAACATCATCTGCAGAAACCAAAGCAAGGTTGACACAGTGGCTCTTCTGAAAAGGCCCATCATTATTTTCTTCCTCTCACCCTCAGCCTTTGTTTCTTCAGTGTCTTCTGCTCAGTGGTAAATGACCCTGGGCCAGAAAATTTATGAGGTTCTCACAACCTTTTATAGCTTCTAACAGAGTCATTTTTTTATTTTGCTGGCTTTACTCTAAAGCTACTGTGCCCCTGAATTGGAGTGAGCTGCAGGAGTATCACTGCCTGGCCATTTGCAACCCAGTGGGTCATACACTCACTGCACACTGTGCGTGGTTTTTAAAATAAAGTAATTTATTTCCTCCTTCCTCCTCTTACCCTATCCTCCTCCCTACTCCTTCTTCTTCTCTCTCTCTCTCTTTCTATCTCTCTCTCTTTCTTTTTTTCGAGTCAGAGTCTCACTCTGTTGTCCAGTCTGGAGTGCAGAGGCATGATCATGGCTCACCACAGCCTCAACCTCCAACCTCCTGGGCTCAGGTGATCCTTCCACCACCCTACTTAGCTGGGACTACAAGCAGGCACCACCATGCCTGGCTAGTTTGTGTATGTGTGTAGAGACGAGGTCTTGCTATATTGCCTATGCTGGTCTCAAACTCCTGGGTTCAAGTGATCCTCTTGCTTCGGCTTCCCAAAGTGCTGGGATTACAGGTGTGAGCCACTCTGCTTGGCCCCAAGATCCACTTTTGAAGCCACTGCTTTAACCTTGTTCCACCCAGAGCTTTTCTGTCTGTGAAGCCTCACAAACCAATTGGTCAATCTGACTCCCACAGTCAGTCTGTCCTGCTCGTGTTACCTTCCTCCCACCTTATTTCCTCCACAACAGCAAGATATCCATCCATGCTCAACCCTTTCAGTTTTCTTTAGTCAGTCACTCTTAGTCCTTCCTTGCTGCCCCAATGTCATTTCTCTTTTCCTACCCAGTCTACAGCCACAGTGAGTCACTTCAACCAAAGTTGGTCATGAAGATCATCTTGTAGGTTTTTTTAAAAAGGGAAGTCAATTACTTTTTGTTTTCCATAAATCTGTTTCTGTTCTTCTTAATTCAAATCATGAATGCCCACTAACTAGGGAAGTTTTGGAATTTCCACGAATGTATTTGAATGTCACACCAAGAACCCAGTGGCACAATCATGGCTACGGCAACTTCGACTTGCTGCGTTCAGGTGATCCTTCCGCCTCAGCCTCCCAAGTAGCTGGAACTACAGATGCGCCACTGTACTCAGATAATTTTTTAAAAATATATATATTAACTGTAGAGACAAAGTCTCACCAAGTTGCCCATGCTGGTCTTAAACCCCCGGGCTCAGGCTTCCTTTTACCTCAGCCTCCCGAGTAGCTGGGACTGCAGGCAGGTGCCACCATGCCCAGCTAATTTTTGAGTTTTTTGTAGAAATGGCATTGGGGCAGCAAGGAAGGATTAAGAGTGTGTGACTAAAGAAAACTGGAAGGGTTGAGTGTGGATGTTGAGGAGCAAATGTGGTTGGAGAAAGGTAAGAATTCTCTCGCCTCTGCCTCCCAAAGTGCTGAGATTACAGGCGTGATCCACTGTGCCCAAATGTTCTTCACTTTTTAAAGTTAACTAAGCCAGACCACAAAGGAGGCACACTTGATACTAAAGGAATTAGCCAAATGAAATGGAAAAAAACAGTATCTAACATTGCTCCATGCCTATAAATGATTTTGAGTCATGATTATAGATTCTCATTATAGATGGTATTTTTAATAGTGTTTCCTTTAAACAGCAGATAACAAAGAATAGCTACCTCACTTCATTTGTGAAAAAAATAAATTCATGCTAATGTGATGTTATGCCACTACCACCACAGCTCTACTAAGATCCTCTGCAAGGTTAAATTAATTGTGCATTGAGCCATTTGGGGGTTAAGAGCACCAGTTCTGGTGTCAGACAGCCTGAATCTGCTTCCTGGAGCTTCTCCTTATCTGTGTGACTTTGTAGACACTACTCAGCCCTTCTGGGCCATACTTTCTCATCTGTAAAATGGGATTAATGACACTTACTTTCTCCTGCTATGAATTTCAATGAAGTAATCGATGTAAATCCCAGCACAAGCATTCAGTGAATTACGATTATGATGTTATAATCATCATGACAGAGATGAAAAGGGCCACCCCCACAGCAAGTGCTGAGAGGTTCCATCTGAAGTCAGGTGCATGCCTGTATTTTTTTCTTTGGAAGAAAGGCTAAAATGTAAATGCTACCAAATGTTAACTCAGAGCAAGCTGGAAATATTGATATTTATCTTATCCAAGTGAATTTCTAGAATTTAAACTCAATAACTATAAGTTTTAGGAATTCATGAATGAAATGATTAATTATAAACAGATTACAGATGTTTACTGCAATAAAATTAGGTATCTACAGAAAGCCTAGGAGCACTCCAAGCATAATCAGAACTTGTAGAAACTCTGATATTCCTCACAAAGCTGCTGAAAACACCTGAAGAAAAGGCAGAAGCCACCAGGTGCGGTAGCTCAAGCTTGTAATCCCAGCACTTTGGGAGGCTGAGGTGAGAGGATTGCCTGAGCCCAGGGGTTTGAGACCAGCATGGCCAATATGGTGAGACCTCATCTCTACAATAAATAAAAAAATTAACTGGGCATGGAGGATCATGCATGTGGTTCCACCTACATGGGAAGGCTAAGGTGGAAGGATCGCCAGAGTCCAGCAGGTCGAGGTTGCAGTGGCCATGAGAGTACCACTATAGCCTGAGCGATAGGGTGAGATTCCAACTCAAAAAAAAAAAGGCAGAAGCCATGGACAACCTGACAGGTATCAGAACGAACCAAAAAAACAAATAAATGATGATCATGCCCACAGACATCTTATGACCACCCCAAAGCACAAAACAGACCCAGCAAAAACTCTAAGAATCCTCATGGACACGCTAAGGACACCTAAAAAAAAAAAAACAGAACTCACAGAAAACCTGGCAGCTATCAGAGAGCTCCTGTAAAAACCAAAAGAACCAGAGGAATAAATGCATGGTGATCATAGCCACACAAAGTTTAGGACACCCCAAAGCACAGACAAACAAAATTGAAGAACACTCCGTAGACTGACTTGATAGGCATCAAAGAGCTTGTGGAAATACCAAAGTGAGGAATACAACCAGAGTGAAAGCAACAAGAACCCCATATCTACCAAGTGAAAATGGGGGAGGACCCCCCAAAAACCAGAATTATTTTTTGGAGGGTGTATCCCATTGTAGTACAGGTTTCCCCCTCTAGGTAAGTATTCTAGGAACCTATCGGCATCAGTGTACCAACTAGCATTGTTACGAGAAACTGCGTTTGGCTTCAGTGAATTTTTAAAGAGATTCTTTCAATACTTTTGCCCATTTCATGATAGGTGATTTATGAGCGCACCTGCCCACACAGCACTGAGTGTTCAGGAGTTTTTGACTAAAAACGGCATGATTCCCGTACCCCACCATCCCTATTTACCCCATCTTGCTCTGAGCAACTTTTTATTGTTTCTCTGGATTAAAAAAACTCAAAGGGAAACATTTTGCCAATATGGAAGAGGTAAAACAAACCAAAAAAACCCCAGCAGAAGCACTAAAAGGCATAAAAACTGACGAGTTCAAAAATTGTTTTGAGTAGTGGAAAAAGCATCTTGATAAATATATTGCATCAAATAGAGAGTACTTTGAAGATGACTGAAGTTTAAAAGAATACACGATTTTTTATAAATAAATTCTGAGTATTTTTGGGTCCCCCTCATAAGCGGTGAAACCTCGCAGGGATCAAGAGATTGTTTAGTATGTCTAAAAGGAAGACAGAACCGGTGAAGACCCAATAGGAACCAAGGACTTCCGAAAAACTCCACAACAAATTGTGGACACAGAAGTGGATACAATAAACAAGAAACTTGGGACAGCTCCCACAGAGAAATATGAATCAGACAAATCTTGACAATAATCAATCACAGACACTTCTGAGAACTCTGTGAAAAAGATTGAACCTGACAGGCTACTAACAGACAAACTCCTAAAGAAATATGTTACATAGGTTCAAATTGCTAGAAAGAGGATATTGAATGTCCCCAACACAAAGAAATGATAAATGTTTGACATGACATATATATTAATTACCCTGGCTTGATTACTATATATTAGGGGAATAAAAACATCACCATGTACCCCATAAATACGTATAATGATTACATGTCAACTAAAAAAATAAAATCAAGCCGGGCTCGGTGGCTCAGCCTGTAATCCCGCGCCTTTGGGAGGCTGAGGTGAGTGGATTGCCTGAGCCCGCGGGTTCGAGACCCGCCTGGGCAGCGAGACCTCATCTCTACAATAAATCAAAAAATCAGCTGGGCGTGGTAGCGCGCACCTGTAATTCCGGCTACTCGGAAGGCTGAGGCGGAAGGATCGCCGGAGCCCAGCAGGTTGAGGCTGCGGTGGCTGGGAGCGGCCACTGCACTCCAGTCTGGGTGACAGAGTGAGACTCCAACTCAAAAATAAACAAACAAATAAATAAATAAATAAAAATAAAAAAATAAAATCAGCCAGGTACAGTGGCTCACACTCTGGGAGGCCGAAATGGGAGGATCACTTGAGTCTAGGAGTTCAAGACCACCCTGGGCAACATAGCAAGACCTTGTCTCTACAAGAAAAAAAAAAAAATTAGCTGAGCATGGTGGCATGTGCCTACTGGGGAGGTTGAGGCAGAAGGATCACCTGACCTCAGGAAGTTGAGGCTGTAGCTAGCTTGCACTACAGAATGAGTGACAGAGTGAGACATCCTGACTCAAACAAACAAACAAACAAACACACAAACAAAAAGGACTGGGGGAATCTCAGTCAAGAAAACTCCTCTGGTAATCCTTGCGAATATTAATCCCAAACCAAACAAAATGCAAGATTGAGTTAGAGAACAAGATTGTTAGGTTAAGATACATATCCCAGTGGGGTCTCCAAATGTTAGGTCAGGCCCCCTGAGCTAATGTGTGAAAGATGCAAAGAATTGCACAAAAATTGATGAGAAAATATAGTTTATTTAGAAAGTGAAATTAAATGAGAGAGAGAGAGAGGAGATTTGCCTCTCCAAGGTAGGAGAGGGGGCCAAAGCTTAGGAAACATGGCAATGGCCATAGCTCAAAGAGCACATGGCCACACCAGAGTCTAATAAAGCAATGGTGGCTGGCTGCTCGTGGCTGAATCCTTTTCATCCTTCCCTTTGATGGGGGAAGGTTGTAAGGTGATTGGGTGGTGGTCTGCTTCACGTCATCACAAAGGGGCAGGGAAGTGCAGGTACTGATGCCATGTGATGGACAGCAGGCAGATGGGTGGGTTAGTCTCATGACAGCTGCCATGGTGATGGGGTCTGGGTTACGAAGGTCATGAAGGGCTGATTAGGTTAACTTGGGTCTTATGAGTGGAGGCAAATACTTGAAATAGAAAAGCTTATTAATATAAAACAAACTGGGGAGGGGGGGTGTAAAATGACTACCAATAGCTATCTCTGAGAACCTGGTTCTGTCCTTGGTTAGTGATTAGAGGGTAAGTTAAGTGAACTGCTAGGAAAACAAGAGATTTAGGCAATGTTAAAATGACTACTCATTGGGTATATTCAATCCATGTTATGTCCTTTCAGAGATTTACCCTAAAAAACAAAAAATGATTGTTAGGAATCTAAACCCTTGCCTAGTCCAACAGGTAATGTGCAAACAGAAATGAATGTAAAGAAATATCAGCTTAATTTTTTTTTTCAAAGCCAAGTCAGGGAATGTCTCTATGTCCCAGACACAAATACAGAACTGATAAAAACCACAAGAGCTTCAGTTGCTTACACCAACAGAAAAGATCCAAATAAATAAAGATGAGATGAATCTGGTAATGAGCTTCCAAGAGAAAAACTCAGAAAATAGAGAAGGGAAACAAAAGACAGTGAGTAAGGCCAGGCATGGTGGATCACGCCTGTAATCTCAGCACTTTGGGAGGCGAAGGTAAGAGGATTCCCTGAGCCCAGTGGCTTGAAACCTGCCTGGGCAACTTGGCAAGACCTCATCTCTATAATAAATAACAAAATTAGCTGGCATGGTAGTGTGCACCTGTAGTCCCAACTACTCGGAAGGCTAAAACAGAAGGAATGCCTGAGGCCAGGAGGTTGAGGCTGTGGTAGCCATGACTGAACAACTTCAGATCAGGTAACAGTGAGACTCCGACGCAAAAAAAAAAAAAAAAAAAGACAAGGAGTGTAACCTGGGGTGGGAGGGGTGAGGAATGAAACTGGTATAAATCTGCAGGAATCTGATAGTTTGACTAGTTAACAGGAATTATGCTCATGGAGAAGGATGACAAACCAATGAAGAAGTTGCAACAAGCCGGGCTTGGTGGCTCAGCCTGTAATCCCGCGCCTTTGGGAGGCTGAGGTGAGTGGACTGCCTGAGCCCGTGGGTTCGAGA
>NW_007232987.1:101851-109715 GCF_000164805.1 Carlito syrichta | reverse complement strand
GCGGCCACTGCACTCCAGTCTGGGTGACAGAGAGACTCCAACTCAAAAAAAAAAAAAAGGAGTTGCAACAAAGACTTAAATCTATAAATGGAAAGAAAATACTTTGATTTTTGTTTGAGTTGGAGTCTCACTCTGTCACCCAGGCTGGAGTGCAGTGGCACACACAGTCACCTCAGCCTCGACCTGCTGGACTCAGGAGATCTTTTGGCCTCGCCTTCCAAAGAGCTGGAACTACTTGATTTATTGTAGAGACAAGGTCTCGTCAAGTTGCCCAGGCTGGTCTCGAACCCCTGGGCTCAGGCAATCCCTTCGCCTTAGCCTCCCAAAGTGCTGGGATTATAGGCATGAGCCACCGCGCCCGGCCAGAAGATACTTTTAAGACCTGGAGGAACTCAAATCATTCTACAAAAAAGATACCTGCACATGTGTATGTTGCAGCTCTATTCACAATAGCAAAAACATGGAACCAACCATGTTGCCCATCAAAGCTGAACCGGATTAAAAGAAAAGTGGTACATATACACAATGGAATATTATGCAGCCATAAAGAAGGAAAAACATATGGACTTCGCAGCAACGTGGATGGATTTAGAGTTGAACATACTCAGTGATCTATCACAGAAACAAAGAACAGAGTACCGTATGTTCTTACTCATAAGCAGACCTTGAATAATTATCATAATACTACAAGAAAGGGATTGGCAGTAGTGGGAAACTGTGGTGGGGAGGGCACACTTCATCAACAAGGGTACCTGCATAATCAACTTTTGTATACCTAACCCTTTTTGTATACCTAACCCCATATCTTTAAAATAAATAAATAAATAATTTTTAAAAAGACCTAGAAAAATAATCAAAATTAATTTGTCTCCATGGTTTAGCACAGAAGAGAAAACTCATGCAAACCAAAACAGAACAGGAATAAATCTGGAAGGTTCTAATCCTTTGATGACACAATTGTAGCCAACAAAGAGGTAGAAGATAAGGGTATCCATAGTTTTTTCGATAAAATTTGAATTCAGTGGGGATGCAAAGCATTATAACTTTAAGATCATATCTGGGCCGGGTACAGTGGCTCATGTCTATAATTCCAGCACTTTGGGAGGCCGAGGCGAGAGGATTGCCTGAGCCCAGGGGGTTCAAGATCAGCCTGGGAAACTTGGTGAGACCTTGTCTCTACAATATATCCAAAAATTAGCTGGGTATGGTAGCATGTACCTGTAGTTCCAGCTACTTGGAAGGCTGAGGTGGAAAGATTGCCTGAACCCAGCAGGTCGATGCTGGGGTGGCTGTGAGCATGCCACTGCACTCCAACCTGGGCAACAGAGTGAGACTCTGACTCAAAAAAAAAAAAAAAGATCATATCTGGAAGCAGGAATACAAGAAATAAAGTTAGAGGAATCTTCTGGTCTACCCAGTAAAACAGTGATATCACATACAGGGGAATTGAAGAGGAGCCCACACACAAAAAATCCCTAAGAATGTAAAAGATAGAACCATGACGGTAAATCAAGTTACCTTTGCAGTCCACAGGCTCCAATAAGGTCCTGCCTACAACGATGATAGAAGGTACGATCTTTTATCTAGTTCAACAAATAAAGGGCTGGGTGTGGTGGCTCACACCTGTAATCCCAGCACTCTGGGAGACCAAGGCAGGAGGATCACTTGAGCCCAGAAGTTCCGAGACCAGCCTGGGCAATATAGCAAGACCTTATCTCTACAAAAAATTAAAAAAATTAGCCAAGCATGGAGGCACATACCTGTTACTCAGGAGGCAGGCGGCAGAAGGACTGCCTGAGCCCAAGAAATAGAGGCTGCAGTGAGCCATGATTGTGCCACTGCACTCCAGCCTGGGCGACAGAGGGAGACTCAAAGAACAAGCAAACAAAAACAACAACAAGAAACAAATAGAATGTGCTCAAGGACGGGGAGAAAACAGTTTATCGTTACTCAAATGAAAAGACACACAGATTAAAACACCAAGGTGCTTGTGAGAAAAATCCAGCAGAAACATACAGCAGTACATGAAAAAATAAGGTGCTTGAGATTTGGAAGCCAAAATAAGGTCCCGGTCATTACTAAATAAGGTCCCTGCTGTTACTAAAAGACCCTGATATGGCGGAGAACACATCTTTGGGAAAAGACAGTGAGAAGAGTGCTGACAAAACCTCCAGGAACATCCAGGTGAGGAAGCAGAATGATAAAAATGTTGTAGTAAATCAAGATTTATTACATTTGCAATTTAGAAAAATTAAAATCCTTCCTGGAAACGTGCAAAGAGTTGATCCTTAGATAAGAACACATAGGAAAATGTTGACAGTCCTTTAGTGGATAAGGAGAGGAAACCACCTGACTCAGCAAAGAAAAGCTTAGCAATTCAGAGACAGAGAGAAAACAAAGGGAACACTTTGGAAAATAATGTTTTACCAAAAGAAGAAACTTTGTGCAAACAGGGAGGCCAAACTAGAATGATATGAAATCATGGCAAAGAGTAACGTGGAGTTTTAAGAGATGGTCTTTTGAGTCAACATCAATTGAAAATCTAAAGCAGGATAAGGACAACACACAAAGGAAATAAGAACTGCAACACATCAAGAGAATGAAGACATCTGGCTAAGAAGTTGAAGAGGGAGAAAAAATGATACAGTTTAGTTTGGTGACAAACATAAGTATCTCTCACCGTATAATTTTTGCCATAAAAATAAGAGCAAGTTCTGTAAGTAAAAATAAACAAATAAAATTAGGTTCTATATGTATTTAAGTATAACAAAAGTATTGTTTTTGCTTGACATTTGATTTTTATAGTAAAACTGAAAAAAAAGGAATACTGTAACTTTTCTGGTATTAGCCATATGGAAGACAGAATGGCTTGATTTTTTGCCATTAGCTGGTTGCTGATTCATTCCTTGGTTGCTAAAATACCTTCCCTCAGTCTACCATTTATTAGCTTTTTAATCAATGTATGAAAGAAGAATGAAAATGTAAATTGCAAACTAGGGAGGTCAGGTATAAACTTGCCAGATAGTCTATTATTCATTGGTTTACGAAACTTATGGTTTTGGAGAGATGGATAATGCTTGTTACTCAAGATCAAACTCAGCATACATCATCATTTTTCTCAATCTGGAAATTCAAATGAATCACAATTCATGACATTTTTATAAAAGTCAGTGCAGAATATTGTATAAATCTAAACAGCATATCCATGTTTATGGCATATCAGTTTCAGTTCTGAATTGTTTCCTTTATTAGTTCCACTTGAGAGAAACTGTATACATAAAGTACAACATTAAGGTACTTAGCATATTGCCTTTTAAACTGTTAAGTGGCCCATTTCCTTAATATTCCCTTTGGCCTTTACAATTGAATCTTGTTTTCCTTATAGAGTACACCTCATGCCCTTTGGCGGAATTGCCAATGCCATTTTCCATGCTTGAAGCTCACTCACATTTGCAGAATGCGGCAACTAATGGCCTCTTAAAACTATACTTCTATCTCAAGAAGACGTTTTCCCCTTGTTATGCCATTGAATACCCATAACAAATTGCTTTTTATTTTATTTTTTTGAGTCAGAGTCTCACTCTGTTGCCCAGGCTGGAGTGCAGTGGTACACTCACAGCCACCACAGCGACAACCTGCTGGGCTCTAGTGATCCTTCCGCCTCAGCCTTCCAAGAAGTTGGAACTATAGGGGTGCGCCACCACACCCGGCTAATTTTTCTTGATTTATTATTGTAGGAATGAGGTCTCACCACATTGCCCAGACTGGTCTTGAACTCCTGGTCTCAGGCAATCCTCTCGCTCGGCCTTCCAAAGTATTGGGATTACAGGCATGAGCCACTGCACCTGGTCACAAATTGCTTTTAAGCAACTGGTGATAATATATATATACACACACATATGCACACACACATATGTGAGTCATTCCTAGGTATCCATAGGAAATTGGTTTTAGGACCCCTGAGAATACTCAAATCTGTAGACACTTAAGTCCCTGATATAAAAAGGGGTAGTATTTGCATAAAACATATGTACATCCTCCCATATACTTTGCATCATTTCTAGATTACTTGTGATACCTAATACTATGTTTTCGGTTTTGCTCTGAGTCAGAAACTCACTCTGTTGCCCTGGTTGGCTGGAGTGCAGTGGCATGCTCACGGCTCACTGGGCTCCTGGGCTCAAGTGATCCTCTCACCTCAGCCTCCTGAGTAACTGGGACTACAAGAGTCAGCCACTGTGCCTGGCCCTCAATATACTGTAAATACTATGTAAATGGTAGTTATCATGCATTTTAAAACTTGCATTATTTTGTCGTGTTCTGTTTTTTTAAAGAAATATTTTCAGCCAACCACAGTTGGTTGCAACTGCGGATGCAGAATCCACAGATATTGGAGGGCTCGTTGTGCATATACATATATACATATTTATATATCTAGTACATAAATTTAGAAAGTCAATCATGTTTTCTCACATTCCAGATGGATTACAATATGCAGGACCATTCTTTCCCTATTCATGAGATGTCAGTAAAAATAAAATGTGTTTGAAATATTTTAGTATTCAAATCACTTGGTTAGCTGAAAACCAGGAGCAAAGGCTGGAGAACATGACACTCCCAGGGGTGTTGGTTAAGCGATGTATGACATAAAATTAATGTTCCATATTAATTCCATTAATATTTCATGCCATAAGTTAATAAATACTATATTCTTCTGTATATATTTGGAGAACAGTGTTCTGTGTTCCACTTTTAACATAGAATATTAAGATAAGCCAGGCTGGGTGGCTCAGCCTGTAATCCCGCGCTTTGGGAGGCTGAGGTGAGTGGATTGCCTGAGCCCGCGGGTTCAAGACCTGCCTGGACAACTTGGTACGACCTCATCTCTACAATAAATAAAAAAAATTAGCCGAGCATGGTAGTGCATGCCCGTAGTTCCAGCTACTTGGAAGGCTGAGGTGGAAGGATCGCTGGGAGCAGTCACTGCACTCCAGTCTGGGTGACAGAGTGAGACTCCAACTCAAAAAATATATATATATATATATATTAAGATAAATAAAATCAGTATTTCCTTGTGAATTATTTTCAGACAATAGAATAACTATTCTCTATATTAACACATGAAATTCTATATAATAGTTTCTATGTAATAAATAATTTCCAGGTGAAATTTGTAAAATTTAACACCCAGATACTGCCCTTAGAGCTTTAGAAATATTTTTGTCCAGGTATGCCAGTCTTACGAACACACAGTGTTCTGTATTAACACGGTCTGTCCTATGTGTTGTGTATTACCATGAGACATGCTCACTTATCACTCATAAAAATATTATTTTTAAGGGTTTTTTCCCCCACAAAATTATGCTTGGGAAATCAATCAATTGCAAGAAGAAGAAAAAAACAGTAGTCAAACTGAATTCTATCTGTTCAATATGGGAATTAAAGCTTGTGGGTTTGGAAAGAGCAAGTAGAACAGGAAAAAAAGAAACAAGTGAAAACTTGTAATTTAAAAATTCAGCAGACCTTCATTGCATGATTGGTGTCAAGTAGAATTACCACTTTATAGACATTCTGGATTTTAGGGATAGAAATGTTTGACAGTTGATAAAATTGACACACTTGATCCATATTATAAGTACTTTTTATAGGATTCTGTTGTAAATTTCCTTAAGATGTTATAGTAACGATATATAAGCTATGCTTTATATACTGGTACAGGTACTTGGATATTTAGGTTGATGTTTCAGATACAGGTGAATTTTAAGAAATGTCTAAAACAGTGTATCCTCAAAGAATGAATCATTTTTTAAAATATGGCAACTTTCCAGTTTGTTTGAATGGTGAGTAGTAGCGGTAGTCACATATAACAAAAATTCACTGCACTTGAATAACAGCA
This sequence comes from Carlito syrichta, assembly GCF_000164805.1. Classification (NCBI taxonomy): domain Eukaryota; kingdom Metazoa; phylum Chordata; class Mammalia; order Primates; family Tarsiidae; genus Carlito; species Carlito syrichta. Next base: position 103,819 of record NW_007232987.1, on the reverse strand, counting down.
ACATATATGATTATCAATATAATGTAATTTCAATCTTGTACAATTCTCAATTGATATAATCTCAGCTCCTGATGTTCTTGTCAATTCATGGCTCAAAATTGCTTTTAGACGACAAATATACATATTTCATATTTTAATACACTACCATGTAGTCACACATCTGATAAAATTTGTACAGAGAAATATTTTAATGTTTTTCTATGCTCTAATACACTTTAAATGATTTTTCTTTAATGAAAGGGTCACTAGCTTTCAAGAAGTTTAAAGTAAACCATTCTTTTATTATAATTCAGACATTTAAAAACTTCTCAGAACTGTCAGACTTTTTCGGCTTGCCTTTAAAAGTTTAAAGTAATCCAGTAATTTTCTCCTAACACAAGCCAGATATTTTACAATTTCTCAGGATTGTCAGACTTCTTCAGTCACCAGAACAATGTTCTAGATACATGTATGAGATCCACACGTGTAATCTTTCTTGATGCGTTATTCATCTTTTCTGGAGCACAGAAACGTTTTCTATTTGTTTTCCTTCTTTTTCTTTCATTATAATCATAAATAACTATCTTGTATACAACGTGTATACAGTACATAGACAATATGCATATGTACATTATACACAATGCATTAAAATGCATTATATTACCTTTTGCTTTGAGGACATTTCACAGAATGGCAGAACTGATACAATGACACTTTTTTTCAAAAGAGAAGTTGACTGAATCCTTCTGTAGCACATGACTGCACAATTATGGCTTTACACAAAAGCTACAAGCCACAAGTTCTTATGTTTGAGATCATGTTGCAGAATGTATTCCAAACGAAAATTGGAGGAGAGAGTGCAGGACATCATGCTTCATGGTATGGCATACATATGGCAATTATTTTTACTACATATAACTGTGCAATGAATGATACAATTAAGACCTAGACTACATAATGTATACAGTTATTATAAAAAGTTATATATTATGCCACAGTACTAAAAATAAAATATATTCTTCTCCAAAATAGTGAAAATAAGATATCCTTCATGGTTTTTTTTTTTTAATGTCACATATGTTTCTTCGTTTGACCATGCCTCTTTTGTTTTCACTTCAAATGAAATAATGTCCAATGTTTTATTAAACAATAATGACAGAGTGTGGGCAATTTCCTGACCGTTAATGGCTTACAAAAAGTAAAAAGACGATTTCCTTGTTATGAATTAGTTGAAATACCCTCCTGTTGCATTCAACACACGGTCAAAATATAAAAACAAAAGACAAATGAATATAAATGCCTTCTCAGCTACTGCACAACCAAAAGTCCAAGTATACCGTATTACGGATATAAGGAGGTGCTGCGTCCTGAGCAGACACAGGAACTAGCCATGTGTCCCACGAACCTCCCACCCCCACCATCAGCTGGGACTCTTTGCTTGGCCAGGAAGACACCGAAGGGTTTTCTGGGTCCACCAGCGGGAGGGGTTCTACCCTTCCCTGAGTGTCGCTCTCCCAGACCCACGCGCAGCCGCCCCGAGGCGCGGCTGGTCCCCAGCGACTTCTCGCCCTCCGCGCATCCTGGGAGACGGTGGCCCTTCCAGGCGGGAGGGAAAGGAGTGGGGTCGCTCTCCTCTCTCTTCGGCCTAGAGAAAACCTCCCTGGTCCCGGCACGCCAGAGGGCTCACGTGCTCTCTCTGGCCGGGAAGCAGGCACTTACGCGTGGACTCACGACGAGGCCAGGCAGAGGGCGGGGACGTCCTTCCAAGGAGTGCTGGAGGCTCGCCTGCTGCATCCGCCCCCGCCGCGCGTGCCCCACCCCCGTTTCGTTGAACCCAGCGAAACGGAGGGAAACACAAGATCCCGAGGGAACCAGAGGGAGGGGGAGACCCCAGCCCGGGCGCGCGCGACGGGCGGCGAGGCCGGGGGTCAGAGGGGGTCCGCGCAGCGGGTGGCGGCGGCCGTTGCGCGCCACCCGTGGGCCGCGCGC
>NW_007232987.1:78294-101094 GCF_000164805.1 Carlito syrichta | reverse complement strand
GGCTGCAGGGGGCGGCCGCTCCGAGCGGGCCGCGGAGCTTCCGACCTGGACCTGGAGCGCTCTGCCACCCGGACCCTGCGCGAGGCGTCCGCAGCCGCCCAGATCGGCACGGGCGGCCTGTGCGGGGCTGCCGTGGGCATCGTGGCCCCGGCCCCCGCGCTCGTCCTCCGCTGCCTTGTCGCTCCCGGGACTGGAAGGGTTAACGCTCCGCAAGCAGCCCCGGAGCCCCCTGATCTTGATTAATTCAGTCTTCGCGCTCTGCCCCGCCAGACGGGCGGGGGCTCTCGCTGGCGTAGGTGTCTCCGTTTTAAGTGATTGGATTTCCCCGGGAATGTTATTTAAATGGACTTGCGCCTGGGATTCGCTTACCATCTTTCTTGTGATCTTTCTGATTAAAAATAGATGATGGCCATTAAGGACGAGTGCAGCCCCGCTGCCGTCCCAGAGTTTGGGGGGGGGGGCACCGAAGGAGAGTCCTGCTTCCAGGTTGGTCCAGGGACGTGGGATTCCCAGGAAACCTCCAGAACAGGTAGAGAATTTCTCAGAGGGGCTCCACAGAAGTAGTCCCGGAGGAACGGGGAAGCGCACTGTCAAGGTGACCCGAATTGACCAACGAGGGTAGAGGGGATGCGCACTTCCTCAGCTGCTTCTCAGACAAGCCCCCACTGCACCCGAAGCGCAGAGCAGGAATTTGGGCTGCGGGGCTGAAAGGAGGTCCCTCTTCGAGCATAAATAACATAGCCATGAAATGTCACAGGGGACTTGTAAGTGGTTGGCCACGTTTCTGTGCATTGATCTGCGTCCGAAGGGTCCTTTTCAAGGTTATTCTTGTTTACAAAGTTGGACTTTAAAAGGAGTCTGTGCGCCCCACTTAATACATGGGACAGCGTTTACCCTGTCCTGATGTCATCACTTCCCGGGGGAGCTCCTTAGCGCGCACTGCAGGGGTAGCAGTCACATCTACCCGTGGAGTGAAGCAGCCCCCTAGAGCTGCACCGTGAAGAAGCCTGGAGCCTACCGCTTGACTGAAATAGACAACCATTCCCTCACCCCTTACACAATAGGGCCCCTTGAAGAGAAATCAAAGGAAAAATTCCATTGTCATTGAGAGAGGAAAAGTAAAAGCAAAGGAAAAATATAAAGACATACAAGATTTAGCTGTGGATCCGATAAAGATTTCTCCAAAAGTCAGTCACTATCTCTTTAACAGAGTGGTGGCCCAGGAGCTTGGGGATTGTGGTTTGATTGAGACAGGTCATTGTTCAGCCTAAATGAAACATTTTAAATATTTCTGCTGCTGTCAACATCTTACTTTGCTTCACATGCCAAAATGATACTTTCTACTCACAGAGAAGCTTCTAAGTGTTACTCAGAGGAGGTACTGTATACGAAGCTTGGTGGAGCTCAGGTCCCTTTTCCCCAAGCTTTTCTATAGCAGCAATAGATCTTTTTCTCTGTCGAGAGGCCTTAAGCCTGTTTTGCAAAGCCTGTTTGACAATGGGCTTCAAATTGTAATAAGATACTGTGATGAAAATGATTCACTTTAATATAGTGAAAATTGTATTATTCTTTCATTCACCCATTCTTTTGCTAAATTTACACTAAACCTTTTCTCTTTTCTTTTTGTCAGGGTAGAGTGCAGTGACACAATCATGGCTCACCATAGCCTCAACCTCCTGGACTCAGGTGATACTCCTGTCTCAGCCTCCAGAGTAGCCAGGGCAACAGGCATATGCAAATATACCCAACTAACTTTAAAAAAAAAATTTTTTTTTGAAGAGTTGAGGTCTTGCTATGTTGCCCAGGCTGGTCTCCAATTCCTAGGCTCAAACAATCCTTCCACCTCAGCCTCCCAAAGTGCTGGGATTACAGGTGTGAACCACCATGCCCAACCTTACAATTAACATTTTCTATGTTCAAGGAACTCTGCTAGATGCTTACTGTAAGAGAGAGAGAGAGAGAGAGAGAGAGAGAGAGAGAGAGAATAGACTCCTCCCCAACATGGAATAAATGCAGGTCTGCACTCCCAGATTCTACTAAGTGAGTAAAGGAGAGATTCCACAGAAGGAAGCAAATGACAGTTTCCTCTTCTGTCCTGACTTCTTCCTACTTTCCTAAATGAAAAATAAAATGAATGAATTTCACACAGTCTCAGGGATGAAGGAAGTTTGAACCTGGAGATGGGTTTTGAATATGAAATTGAAAAAATATAAAGACTTCTTTGGATTTTTATGATCTGATTTTTAGAAGTTTTGCCAGTAGTAGTAGCAGCAGTGGTCAAAATAGAGCAGGAGTTGTGTGGCTGATGATACAAGAGAGAAAGTATCCTGCTTATTGCTATTTATAAATTACTAAACACACAGCATTTAAGTTGTTTCATTTCTGTCTCCCTTTAAGTAGTTGAATTTGCTTGCAGAATATTGGGACACAGCAAAAGAATAACATAGATCTTATATAAGGTGAAACACTGAGCAAGTTACTTGTATAAAAATGAAGAAAAGGATGAGGTCTGCAAAATGAGTGTGAAATGGATTTTTATTTGATTTTTTACTTCCCAATTGATAGTCCCAAAGCAGCATCCATTAAAGACCCTCTTACAGAAACTGGCGCCTCCTTATTTCTTCTCTGATCGCTCAGTTTCACTTAATTCATTTTTATTTGCTGTGTAATTTATTGTGTACAACCTTTCGAAGGAAAGAAAAGAAACCCTATAGCTTTAAAAGCCCCAGAAAAGACATGAATTTCATTACTCAGCATCCTTATTCTTTAGACTTAATGCACGAATAAATGGGGGGTAAATTTAGCTTCCAGAAAGTCATAAATTCAAGTCACTTAGTGAGGAAGATGGGATTTCATTGTATGTTCCATAGAATGATGGTGTAAAAATTAAAATGAAGCCTCACTTTGTTAAAAATCGCACCAAGTTTTAATGAGTGAATGCAAGAGAAAACAACACAAAACAGATGGCAGGAAGGAGTGGACCTTTATCCAAAAGCATGGTCTCTTGGAGCAGAGCTTGATGAAGATTAAGAACTTTAACTGCTTTACCTGACTGTAGTGCTTGAATATCATTTTTTGAAAATTTTGTCTTCCTGATTTATTTACACTCACATGAATGAATGCCAAATTAGGCATTCTTTCCATCTTCCTAGAACAGAAGAAAGTAAACAGAACATGGCAAAACTGGCTACTGCTTAACCTGTGTTACTGGGAGCTGTTCTGAGAGCTTGAGAAAGGCTGAGTGGCCTCCTCATAATATGTGTCCAGAAACATATTCCTCTCTGGAGTCTGCTGACTGCGACTGGTGCCTTCAAGCCTGGGGAGCCATAGCTCTGCCCTTTCCTTGTTCCTTCTTCAGAACATCTTGGCATGGTGGCTGGGACCTTGTAAACTATCCTGTCCATAGAATCCCTTATTCGGGATATGCAGTGTATTTTCTTACCACTAAATTATTATCATAATTGCTATTAGCCCCTTTCATTTTATGATCCTTCCCCCATTTGCAATATGTCCTCCCTGAGTAAATTAAAGCTTTTATTGCATATATTTGCATGAAATATATGTACTTAGAAATGATCTGGGCTCTGAGATATCTGTTTTGGAGTTCTTTTTTAGATCGTGTTTCTTTCACCACTCATTCAGTAAATATTTAATGAAGGCCCACTCTGAGCTAGGCATTTTGCTCCACTCTGGGGATAGTCCGAAATCAAACCGTTTCCTGTCCTCAGGGAGCTTGTTGGGGGAGGAGGGAGAGAACAGCAAACAGTCAAACTAATGAATTGATAATTCCGATGATCAATGCTCATGACAGAGAAGCACAGGATGCTGTTTTTACACTGGATGTGGTCTAGCTTGGGTGGGAGGGGGTGGTGTTGGCTAGAAAGACCTCTCTAGGAAAGGACAACAAAACAAGGAGACAGAGCATGGTGGCCCAGCCTGTAATTTCAGCATTTTGGGAGGCAGACAGGAGAATTGCTTGAATTTGGGAGTTCAAGACTAGCCCGGGCAACATAGTGAGACATTGTCTCTACAAAACAAACAAACAAAAAATCAGAGAGAAAGAATGAGACAAGGAGAGGTGGAAAGGAGTCCTATGGGCAGAGAAGCCTTCATGGAGACAAGGCTCCAAGCTGGGAAGACACTTCACATATCATCTTCACGTGTCATCTTAACATGTCATCTCCATGTCATTTTGTCCACAATTAGGACAAAATGTGTAATTCCTACCTCAACAGTTCCAAGTCTGTTCCTAGATTTGCCTTATGTGTAGTCCAGCCATCCCTGCTGTTGCCCAGTTTTAAACTCAACCTGGTTCTCTGCAGGGGAAGAACAGGAGGTGTGATTGTAGTTATCTTTGTGTTTGGTCCTGCTCAATTTCCCCTTGGAGTCCACGAAAATTCCAGTGACACTTCCTGTTCTTTCCACCTCCATGCCCCTGACTTGGAGAGAATTTGGGTTTCCTCTTTCTACTTTTTGATTTGTTAACTAGCCAGCAAAAGGTTCCTGTGATCCGAATGCCTGAAATAGGAGAAAAGTTCAAGTGTGATGCTTTGTATCTTTGTACTGGGAGCAAAAGGAAACAAAGTTTCTCCTAAGCTTGAGTTTGGAAATAAAAGGTCGAATAATTCCAGGCCCTTATGAAACACATGTGTACATTTATACTTGGCCTTTTATCTTTTGAAAGAAATTCCACGTGCATTGTTTCTTTTTTTCCACCTTACTACATTTCTGTGAGTGGGTTGAAGTTATCCATTTTCGCGGATGAAGATAGGTTAAACTACCTGAATCAGAGAGCAAATTAGTGACAGGGCTAACATTGGAATGCAAGGTGTGTGAATCCAAATCTAGTTTTAAAAAATGGGTGGCTAGCCCGGGCAACATAGCGAGACCTCGTCTCTACATAATTTTTTTTTAAAATTAGCCAAGCATAATGGTATGCGTCTGTAGTCCCAGTTACCTGGGAGGCTGAAGAGGAAGGGTCACCTGAGCCCAGGAGGCTGAGGCTACGGTGAGCAGTGATCATGCCACTGCACTCCAGCCTGGACAACAGAGTGAGACCCCCACTAAAATAAATAAAATAAAATGGTAAGCAGGCATCTCACTCCTTTGCCGACTTGGGCCAGGCTGAAAGGACCACTGTGGTGGGAGGGAGGCACTTGTCTTTCTGTTGACAGCTTCTGATGCATTTTGACCCAATTTTAAGGAACATGACCAGAAGTCAAGCTGGACACTATTCTAGACCATGCATACAAGATTCTTCTGAGGAAAAAAAACTTTTATTCCTGTCATTTTGTGGCTACTTTTGGTAACCCATGAATGATGGTTTAGGTTATAGTGTTTATTTTTCTGCAAACAAAAAATAAATATCTCTCCTTCATTGCATTTGATCTTTGCCCATGCAACTAAGTCATCTAATGCTCACTAGTATAACCTGGTATATGTTTGAGAAAATAAGAATAAATTAGGGTCTGAAATATAGGGATCATATATTACATACCAAAAACTTAAACTCTATATTAGAATTTTTGCTTTATAACAATGTAGCAGTTAATTTCTTATAGCAACTTTGTAGAAGAGATTGATAACTTTCACTTTATTGCTGATGCTATTAAAACCTACACTATATTGCTGATGATATTAAAACCTACATCATAAATATTATGAGAAATATTTAGTGAGGCCATGAGGATCTGAAATTAGAATTACAGTTAAGTCAACTGAGTAAATTTTTCTCACTCGAGCTTTTTAAAAAATGGTCAGATTGTTGAGGTTAGAATATATTTGTCAGTAGGCTGTCATACTAGCCAAATGCTCACACTGGCAGAAAAAATCACATAGTGTGAAATGATTTCATAAGATGAAATGATTTCATAAGGCGAAACATTTTTCTGCTCCATTATTTTAACTTGAAAATAGTAATGTACTCTTTGCCTCCCTTTCATTACGAGGAAGACTTGCTTGTCAATACCTCCTCCTGACTGGATGCAGAGTCTCATGCCTGTAATCCCAGCACTTTTTTGGGATTTTTTTTTTTCTGAGGTGGAAAAATTGTTTGAGCCCAGGAGCTCTAGGCCAGCTTCCGCAACAAAGTGAGACCTCATCTCTACAAAAACTTTAAAAATTAGCCAGGCATGGTGGTGCACACTTGTAGTTCCAGCTACTTGAGAAGCTGAGATGGGAGGATTGCCTGAGCCCAGGAGGTCAAGGCTGTGGTGAGCTGTGATGGTGTCACTGCGCTCCAGCCTGGGTGACAGAGTAAGACCCTGACTCAAAACCCAAAAGCAAAAAACAAAAAAGCTCCTTCTGAGTATTCTCTGGAAATGTGAATGGAGTATGAGGTGACCGTGTCTGCTTAGCACCCTGCTCAGATGCTATGGTCACAGGGCAACAGGGTTGGTGGCATCAACTCTGAGCTTGTCATTAGTCCCTGGGCAGCAGGGGCTGTGGTCCATCTGCCCAACATCCTGCTTCTAACATTAAATCGGATGCAGTATCTTCCACGACACATACCTTAAGAGATTTTGAATATGCCCCAAATATCCAAATTCCCCTTAACAATTTTTATTGTAGATTTAGCTAACTATAAATTCTAAATTGTCCTTTGGGGTAGAATCTTTTTTTCTTTCTTCTTCTGTTTTTTTTTTTAGTGGAAAGTAGATAGAGAGCGGAAGGTGGACAGTCAGGGTGTTCTCTGGCAGCTCCTCAAGGGCTCCTATTCTGTCAGATGTATCCTTCTCCCCGCCCCACAGGCTCCCATAAGATCATCTCCTCTTGGCTGGGCATGGTGGCTCACACCTGGAGTGGCAGCTACTTGGGAGGCTGAGAGGGGAGGACTGCTTGAGCCCAGGAGTTCAAGACCAGTCTGGGAACATAGTGAGATCCTGTCTCTACAAAATAAAAAACAAAAAAATTAGCCAGATGTGATGACATGTACTTGTAATTCCAGCTACTTGGGAGTTGCTGAGGCAGGAGGATCCTTGAACTTGGGAGTCTGAGACCAGCCTAGGCAACATGGCAAAACCCAGTTTCTACAAAATAAAATAGAAAAAGAAAGTAGTAGGGTGCAGTGGCACAAGCCTGTAGCTACTCAGGAGACCAAGGTGGGAGAATCTCTTGAGTCCAGGGGCTCAAGTCTGTAGTGAGCTATAATGGTGCCACTGTACTCCAGCCTTGGGTGACAGAGAAAGACCTGTCTCATCTCAAAAGTATAAATAGAGAGAGAGAGAGAGAGAGAGAGAGAGAGAGAGAGAGAGAGAGAGAGAGAGAGAGAGAGAGACATCTCCTCCCTCAATTTTCTAGGAGATTCTTAGCTCTTCCTAAGTCACCAGTTTCTTGTATTAATTTTTTCTGTGCTATAAAAACTCAGAATGGGTCTTGCTGGTTGGGCCCGGTCTGACCCAGTACCTCTGAACCACCTTCTCCAGCTCTAGATGCAGACACAACAAATCATGTGATTCCTCTGATCTTATAGATCGAACAGAGTCGTGTTTACCCCTCTACGGACCAAGACTAGTTTCATCTCTCCCATCCATTGACATGGAAAGTTGACCTTAACTGCTAGTGACAGTAAACAGTGTTAGTACTAGCTATGCAATTTGGGGCAATTAATCACCTTGTTTACATTCCCTCATTTGTAAAATAAAGAATATAATAATAACTACCGCAGGGCTTGGTGGCTCAGCCTGTAATCCCCCGCCTTTGGGAGGCTGAGTGAGTGGATTGCCTGAGCCCGCGGGTTCGAGACCCGCCTGGGCAACTTGGCGAGACCTCATCTCTACAATAAATAAAAAATTAGCCGGGCGTGGTAGCACGCACCTGTAATTCCGGCTACTTGGAAGGCTGAGGCGGAAGGATCGCCGGAGCCCAGCAGGTCGAGGAAGCGGTGGCCGGGAGCGGCCACTGCACTCCAGTCTGGGCGACAGAGTGAGACTCCAACTCAAAATAAATAAATAAATAAATAAAATAAAATAAAAATAATAACAATAACTACCCTGTAGAGTTGTTGTTAAATGCATATGTATAAAGTGCTGAGAGCACTGCTTGGTGCATGGTGAGCTTTGTGTCAGTGTTAGCTGTAATTGTTGGGGTTTTTTTGTTTTTTTGTTTTTGTTTTTTGTGTTGTAGTCTCACTGTTACCCAGGCTGGAGTGCAGTGGCACACTCATGGCCACCCCAGTGTCGACCTGCTGGGCCCTGGTGATCCTTCCACCTCAGTCTTCCAAGTAGCCGGAACTACAGGCATGCACTACCATGCCCAGCTAATTTTTTTTGATTTATTGTAGGGACGAGGTCTCGCCAAGTTGCCCGGGCTGGTCTTGAACCCTCAGGCTCAGGCAGTCCTCTTGCTTTGGCCTCGCAAATTGCTGGGATTACAGGCTGAGCCACCTTGCCCAGCCTAATTACTGTTTGACCACAGAGAGTGCATGGTCTTTTCTTGCCTGCTAGTTAAATTCGGAAAAGGGTGAAGTACTAAGCTAATTTTTCTCAGGGTTATCATGACAATTAGATTTGTAACCTGTCTTCCTGAATCAGCCAAAGACAAATGGAGCCTATTAACTTTGTAAAATTTAATATTTGATTCTCAGCTTTATCATTGGCAATACAATAAATGTTAACCACAGGAGGTTGTTATTGCATTTGGGAAATGGTTGGAGGCATTGTCTATCTCCTACAAAATTTTCTTTTTTGAATGATTTCTTTTATAATTCAGTCCAAAAAAAATCCATATTTTCCTTGCAGACCTGTTATAGCTTTCTTCTTTTTCATCATGGTAATTTTATAAATCGTCTTGAATACCTATTGCTTTGGTTGCCAATGAACTCAGAACTAAATTTAAAGTTTAGTTTTAACAACTGTGCTGACCCTCCTTTTTTTTTGTTTTTACACTTATTTTTCTACTTTAATATGGCCTTTGCTTTCTAATTCAATTATTTTGTTTGATTCTCTATTCATATCTTGCGTTTATATTCAAGCTGCCAGCTTTGGCATAATTCTTTTCTTTTTCTTCTTTGGTAGAGATGGGGGTCTCACTATATTGCCCAGACTGGTCTTGAATTCCTAGGCTCAAGCCATCCTCCCACCTCGACATCCCAAAGTGCTGGGATTATAGGTGTGAACCACCATGCCCGGCCAGTTATAGCATAATTCTTTGTGGAATAAGATGTGATATCGATAAATAGCACTAAATTTGTAGGGTTTTTAGAGGGTTTGTGAGTTTTTCATCAATATGTTATTCTGTGTCACTAAATTCCTTTTGGAATATACACGCATATGCTGCATAACCATATGGTTCCATCAGCAAGGAACTCTATATATGATGGGGATTATAATACAATAGTTTTACTGTACCTTTTCTGTTTAGATACACAGATATTTGCCATTGTGTTACAACTGCCTACAGTATTCAGTACAGTCACATGCTGTACAGGTTTGTAGCCCAGGAGGGCAATATGCTATACCACATAGCCCAGATATGTAGCTGGCTATACTGTCTAGGTGTGTGTAAGAGGTGTGACAATTAAATTCACAAACTCATTCTAGAAAAACTGCTACATACTTCATTGCTGAATATCACTATGGTCATTTTTGAAGTACTCCCTTTGGGAAGCTATGCACTGACACTAGCATCTAGTCCACCTGTCAAAGCAATTTTGGAACTGTTTTTTTGGAATGACCTTCAGAGCTGTCGTTGTATTACCCTTGATGTCCTGAATGTCTTCAAATGTCTTCCTTTCAATATTTCCTTTATCTCCAGGTAAAGAAAAAAGTAATTGGGGGTCACATCAGGTGAGCAGGGAGGGTATTCCAACACAGTTATTTGTACAGTGCTGCCAATGTAAGCACACAGTGGGCAAGTTCGCAAACTTAATTGTCAGTCCTCAACAAATAACAACAACAGCTCTGAGGGCCATTCCAAAAATACAGTTCCAAAATTGCTTTGACGGGTGGAGTAGGTGCTGGCTTCAGGACATAGCTTCCCAAGGGGAGTACTTCAAAGGTGACCATAGTGATATTCTGCAATGAGGAATGTAGCACTTTTTCTAGGATGAGTTTGTGAACTTAATAGTCAGACCTCATAACTACAAGCTACAATTTTGCACAATGAAATCACCGGACACATTTCTTAGAACATATTCCCGTCACTAAGTGATGCATGACTGTAATCTCAATGCAAAGAATAACACTCTTAGTTAGTTATATTTTTCCAGTTTGGCATGTCTTGGCAAGTCCAACTGATTTGGTCGAATGCCTCAGTCATTTTTATTTCAGAACCTATTATAATAGCCTTTACCACACTCTCACAGAGCATGAATTCTCTGGGACCTTATTGTTGTTTGGATAAATGGTTTTGTGGTTGTGTAAGTTTGGAAAATGCCCACGGAGCTTCATTCCTGCAGTATTTTTCAGAGCCTTTCATTTGTTATGGTAAACAGTTGGCCTCCATACGAGTTTCACATCCACTGATTGACCCAATCATTGACTGTAAATATTAGGGGAAAAAAAACCCAAAACCAATTGAAAAATAACAATACAACAACAACAAAAAAATACAAATGAAAAAAATACATTACAACCATTTATACAGCATTCACATTGTATTAGGTATAATAGGTAATCTAGGGATGATTTAAAGTATAAGAGGATAAGTGTAGGTTATATGCAGACACTTTGCCATTTTATTTTATTTTTTTATTATTATTTTTTGAGTTGGAGTCTCACTCGGTCACCCAGACTGGAGTGCAGTGGCCGCTCCCCGCTACTGCAGCCTTGACCTGCTGGGCTCCAGCGATCCTTCCGCCTCAGCCTTCCAAGTATCTGGAACTACAGGTGTGCGCTACCACGCCCGGCTAGTTTTTGATTTATTGTAGAGATGAGGTCTCGCCAAGTTGCCTAGGTGGGTCTTGAACCCGCGGGCTCAGGCAATCCACTCACCTCGGCCTCCCAAAGCTCTGGGATTACAGGCTGAGCAACCGAGCCTGGCTCACTTTGCCATTTTATATCAGGGACTTGAGCATCTATGAGTTTTGGTATCTGTGGGGGGTGGATCCCCAGAGGATACTGAAGGAAGACTGTATGGTGATTCTGTAAGAGGAAACAATATAAGGCAGCATCTTCCCAATTTATGTGACTCAAGAACTACCCTCATATGCATCCTCTGCATTTTTTTTCTTAACTGAAACTCCAGTTAATATTTTGAGGAATAAGGTTCTCCAGTGTAGGCTAGTTTTTCATAGAGTAGGTTTTGCCTCTATAGGAAAATGCCACTTTTTCGATATGTCCTTAAGAAAATCTGAGACAGGCTGAATGTGGTGGCTCATGCCTGTAATCCCAGGACTTTAGGAAGCAGAGGTAAGAAGATTGAGCCTAGGAGTTTGAGACCAGCCTGGGCAACATAGTGAGACAACACCTCTACAAAAAATTTAAAAAATTAGCCAGGTGTGGTGGCAAGCGCTTGTAGTCCCAGCTACCCAGGAGGCTGAGGTAGAAAGATCGCCTGAGACCAGGAGGTTGAGGCTGAGGTGAGCTGTGATCATGCCATTGAACTCCAGTCTGGGTGACGGAGTGAGACTCAGACTAAAAAAAAAAAATCTGAAAGGGTTATTTACCATCAATAAAGGGCATTTCTTAGAATCAGGACTCTTGAAGATGCTTTAATTTTAAAGGTCATCTTATTGTAATAATAAAAGCAGATTACTTGGAAGCAAACGCACAATTTTAATTTTGAAGCTTCACTATTTTTGCTTAAAGTCTACTAGTCTGGGCAGAAATATAAAATCAATGACCATGTCGCTAATGTGACATGGAGCCATGATTTAGCTTTAAACAGTCAGATTAGAAAGGAATCTAACAATAGAGTGAAAGGGATCAAGCTGTGAATAGAATTTTTTAATGACATGCTTGGGAAATAAAAGTAATTACTTTTGAGTATTTTTCCATATATTTAAAACCTCAAACATAAGGCATAATTTTATGAAGATTGACAAGGCTAATTTATAATTAAAGCAGTCCAGAAAGACATTTTAGCAGTGATTTACTTTTTCTTAAAGTGAAACACAATGGATATGGCTAAGTGGAATCATCTAATAATAAAGCTTTCTGGCTGCCTGTCTTTGCTTCTAGAATTGTAGATTCCTCTGTTTATGTGGACATTTATTCCTAAAGAGTTGATATCTTTTTTCAGCACACGTTTACCAAAATTGTAACAGCTAACATTTGTTTCATGCTTAATGTTTACAGAATGTTTGCACATATATAATCATGTTTATTATAACAACAAGAGACATCAGGAAAGTATTAGTAGGCGCAATTATGGCTGTGGTTAGGAGTACAGGCCATGGAGCCAGACAGACCTGAGTTGAAATCCAGTTCTGCTACCAGCTCTGTAACCTTGGGCAGGTCATCAAATTTCTCCAAGCCTCAGTCTCCTCCTCTATAAAATAAGAGTAATCATAGAAGCTAATTTATAAAGATTTTGTAGGGTTAAATGAGATAATAAAAAGTGCATGGAGCATAGTAAATGCTCAACAAATACATTATTTTTGAGAAGAATTAAGAGAGTCAAGAAAAATGACTTGTTCACGTTTTCAGAAGCAAGAAGAACTAGGATTTGAACTCTGATCTACCTCTTCCCTGTAGGAAAATTGTATAGTCCTATGCTGGGGGATAACTGCCTGTCTGGTCAGTGTACAGCTGGCCCCATCCTTCACGACCCCAGCACGAGTTCTACCTTGGCATCAGGATAGAGGCTGTGTGGGGTGGGCTACAGTGCAGGAGCTTTGGAGTTGGGCAAATACAAGTGTGAATCTAAATGGTGTCACGTTTTAGCTCTGTGGAATTCAGGATCACTGTGACATTCAGTGAGGTGTTGTTTGCTGAGTGACCAGGTAGGTGATGGCTATTGTCAAGAAGCCACGTAAGATTAGGAAACATCAATCTGGGCGGAACAAGGTTTGGGATGAGACCAGTACTCACCCCCCAGGGTGGAGACCTGCATGGTATGGTATTTTATTCCCTCTACCCAGATACAAAGAAGGAAATAGAAAGGTTTTCTCATCCCCATTATTTTTTAACAGCCTTGTTTATAAACTTTATCTGCATAATCCAAAATAAAATATTAAAGCTCCTTAATAGGCTCTTAGAAGCACCATTTTGGCAAGCTCTGCCGAACATGTTTACTGCATCTTGGGTTTGTAGTTACAGTAAGTCAATACGTCCTTTTGGATATAATTCGAAGTTTACACTTAAATATTAGATGCATAAAAGAACATCAGAGCCTGGAGTAGTCAAATAATGCCCTGTCAATATCCACTGGGAATAATATGAGCATTTAGGTGTTACAGAAATATCTTGAATTGAGTGAGCTGAAAAACTCAGAGGTCAAACAGCAGAGCAGGAAATGCCCTCCAGGAAGGGGGACAGTAGGAACAAGGAGAAGAAAGTAGGGGCTAAAGCATGAGGGAGGAGCCGGGACAGGAAGACACTGAGAACCGCGGGTCATTGTAAGGTAAAGTGTGTTCAACAGGTCCGTATGTTCTAAAGAACAGAACGGGTGCAAGGGTCTCTGAAAATACACACAAATACATAATCAAGTAGGTAATTCCGTTTTCCCCAGGTCTCTGGCAATAACTACGCTTTCTGCCTCTCACTTCCACTCCCTTCCCCCTTATGTAAAGCAGGGCCGTCTCATATACAGTAAGTCCCCTGTATACGAATCTTCAGGTTGCAAACTTTGAAAGATGTGAACATGTGTTCACGTATCCAATCACGTAAGTTAGTTCATGTGTCTGGTGTTCATTGTCAAAGGCGTACATCCTCTACAAGTGGTTGTGCTTTTGTGTACTTTACTGTACAGTACTATATAGAGTATAGTAGTACAGTATCTTCACTTCAAGCCCAGGATTCCGGAAGCAAGTGTAAAACCAGCAGTGATGTAACTAGTACAGTATAAACCTATTACAAGACAGTACTATATAGCTGATTGTGTTAGTTGGGTTTCTAGACTAACATTGTTAGACTTTTGAACAAATTGAACTTATGAACGTGCTCTTGGAATGGAACTCATTTGTATGTAAGGAACTTACTGTATATTCCATCTCACACACTTACAAGGTAACATTTACCATCTTCCATCAAGAGCTGGGGTTTATGGTCTTTCCCCTTGCACCAAAAGAATGCAGCTGAGGGAACTTGAGTTGACTTCCATGGCTAAGTCATCAAGGCAATATGGCATTCATCTGGCCCTGTCTCAGAGGACACATGCTCTGGGCCATGTTGTGAGAATGCTTGGGCGTGTGAAGATGACTACTATGGAAATTTCAGTCGACAACCCCACCTGGAGCCCCAACCAGTGGCCATCATCAACCACTAGACATGGGAATGGATGAACCTTCAAAGGGTTCTTCCCCTTGCCTGCTGTGCACCTTCGAGTCTTCCTGCCAAGGCCCTTGGATGTCAAGCAGAGCCAACTATCCTTGCTGTGTTCCATCTGAATTCCTAACTCTCAGGAACTATGGGAGATAATCGGTGACTTCTGTGGTTTTATGCTTCTATGTTTTGGGGTGATTTACTGCCTCACCATAGTCATCAGGGCAAATTCCCTCCCTAAGTATTTCTGGGAGTCCCTGAGGATGTCATAAATGTCTGCTCTGTTAGCATGGGACTGACTCTGCCCTACATGGCCCAGGCATGAGTCCTACCACAGAGTTGGGAGAGAGGCTGTGTGAGGTGGGCCACAGTGCAGGAGTTTTAGAGTTGGGCATTTATGAGTGCAAATCCAAACGGTGTTGTCTTTTAGCTCTGTGAGGTTGGGGTAGTGATTCAGGGTTGTTGTGACATTCAGTGAGGTGATGTTTTCAGAGTGACTGGGTAACTGTTGGCTATTGAGAGCCACAAATATCACAAAATTCAAGATATTTTTGTAACACCCAAATGTTCACATTACTCCCAATCAACTGTAGTTAATATCAAATGTTAGTGGGACATTTCTTGACTCTCCAGTCTTTTTTATGCATCTAATCTTTAAGTGCAAACTTTAAATTAGCTGGGTGCGGTGGCTCAAGTCTGTAATCCCAGCACCTTGGGAGGCTGAGGCAAGCAGATTGTCTGAGCTCAGGAGTTAGAGATCAGCCTGGGCAACTTGGTGAGAACTCATCTCTACAATCTATCAATCAATTAGCCGGGCATTGTAGTTCACACCTGTAGTTCTGGTTATTTGGAAGTCTGACGTGAAAGGATCGTCTGAGCCCAGCAGGTCGAGGTTGCAGTGGCCGTGAGCATGCCACCGCACTCCAGTCTGGGCGACAGAGACTCTGACTCAAAAACAAACAAAAATGAACTTTAAATTATGTCCCAGAGGACATATTGACTTACTCATGAATGGTCTTCTCTCACCCATCAGCTTTGTTTCATGTGGGACGGTCACTGCTCCAGCAGCCGTGCCAAGTGCAATGCCGTCCTACCGTCGCCACTGCAAGGCTACTGGGGTGATTAAAACCAGGATAGACTTGTTCGAGGAAGTTCATGTGTAGCTGGAGTTTTGATGAGTTGTTTAAAAAGAGCTGGAGAGAAGCTGAAGGGCTATGATTTGAAACAGGAAAAACAGGTGCCACAATTTGGTGGTTCAGGCATGTGTCCTAAGGGTCATTCTGTGTCCTTTTGGATTCATTGTTGGTTGATGAAGTGGGAGGATTCAGTTGCACAGGAAGGATGATGGAGTTCCACACAGGCAGCCTGTCCCTTTCAAGGGGTGCCTATTCAGTTGTAGGCTCTCAGCCTGTACACTCCCTGGTTACCATCCCTCCAGGAACCCTAGAACATCAGTTCCCAACCTTTTTGGCATCAGGGACTGGTTTTGTGGAAGATGTTTTTTCCACAGACTGGGGCTGGGGATGGTTTTGGGAAGAGTCAAGCACATAGTATTTATTGTGTACTTTATTTCTCTTATTATTACATCGTAATATATGTGAAATAATTGTACAACTCACCATTAAAAAAAGAAGAGGCACAGGTGGATGTGGTAAATAAGATAATGGCGGGCCATGTGCAGACTAAAATAAGTGGCGGATTCTGACTTAAAGTCTGCCACCAGGTGCAGCTGTATAATTAAAATATATCAGCTCACTTGCCACTCACTGATAGGGTTATGATATGAGTCTACAAGCCATTGATTTATTATGGTCTCTGTGCAGTCAAACCTCACTGCTAATGTTAATCTTTATTTGCTGCTGCTTCCCAGTGCTAGCTCCACCTTAGATCATCATCAGACATTAGATTCCTTTTTTTTTTTTGAGTTGGAGTCTCACTCTGTCACCCAGACTGGAGTGCAGTGGTATACTCCCAGCCACTGCAGCCTCGACCTGCTGGGCTCTGGCGGTCTTTCCGCCTCAGCCTTCCAAGTAGCTGGAACTATAGGCGCACGCTACCAAGCCCGGCTAATTTTTATCTATTGTAGAGATGAGGTCTCGCCAAGTTGCCTGAGTGGGTCTTAAACCCACAGGCTCAGGAAACCCGCTCGCCTCTGCCTCCCAAAGTGCTGGGATTACAGGCTGAGCCACCGAACCCGGCCAGGCATTAGATTCTTATAAAGAGTACGCAACCTAGGTCCCTCACAGGTGCAGTTCATGATAGGGCTCATGCTCCTATGAGAGTCTGATGATGCTGTTGATCTGACAAGAGGTGGAACTCAGGTTAATGTGAGTGAGTGATGGGGAGTGACTGTAAATACAGATGAAGCTTTGCCCATTTGTCCGCTGCTCACCTCCTGTTGTGTGGCCCAGTTCTTAACAGTCCACAGACTGGTACCAGTCTGTTGCCTGGGGGTTGGGAACCCCTGTCCTAGAGAATCTGGGATGTAAGAGGCGTTAGGAGATCCTGTATATACTTTAGCCATTGAAAAATGTCTACTTCGTCCTCTTTTTTTTAGTTGGGATCTCATTCTGTCACCCAGACTGGAGTGCAGTGGCACAATCACAGCTCACTGCAGCGTCAACCTTCTGTGCTCAGGCAATCTTTCCTCCTCAGCCTCCTGAGTAGCTGGAACTACAAGTATGCACCACATACCTGGCTAATTATTTTGATGTTTTTGCAGAGAGAAGGTCTTGCTATGTTGCCCAGGCTGGCCTCAGACTTCTAGTCTCAAGCAATCTATCTGCCACTGTCACCCAAAGTGTGGCATTACAGGCATGAATGATTGTTCCAGGCAAGGAAATATTTGCTTCTATACTAGACCGGTTGAAAGGAAGAGTACTTAGAAGCTTGTCTGATTGTAAGTAACAGGAAACCTGAAGAAATGGTGGTTTAGATAAATAAGTGTTATTTTATTGTTTTTCACATAAAAGAAGTCCAGAGGGAGGCAGCAGGGAGCTGGTATGTTGGTCTGTGTCATTTTGTTGCCTCATGGTTACAATATGTCAGCTCCCCCTCCAGACATCACATCTGAGTAACAGGCAGGAGGAAGAAAGAACAAAATATGAAAAGTACATACCTATTTTAAAGAATGTGTCTGCCATTGCCTTAAGGACCTTTCCTAGAAGCCCTACCTAAACAATTCTGTTTCCACTGCATTGACTAGGATGAAGATTGTACCCACCCTGGCTGCAAGGGATTTGGGATATGTACTTTAGTAGGTGGGTACATTCTGCCCCAACCAATTTTTTTCTGCTGGTAAAACATAGTGTCAGGCGGGATTGGTAGTAGTGGGAATCTGCCGGGGGAGGGGGAGCATACCTTATCAACAAGGGGTACCTGCATAATGAACGGTTGTATACCTAATCCTGAATTTTACCCCACAACTTTAAAATAAAAAAAATTAAAAGGGGGAAAAAGACCTAGTGTCTATCACATGGAGTGTAGAGTCTCCTGAGTGTGGTTACCGGGTTTGATTTTAGAAAGGCTACATGGTATGGTAGAAAAAAAGAAAGAGGGCTTTGGAATTAGAAAGAGAAAGGTCACTCACTATTGTGTGATGTTAGGTAAAAAGATTCACTTTCTCTGTGTTTCATTTCCCCTAACTGTAAGGGTTATGTTACATTAATTTTTTTTCTTTAGAGGCCCCCCTTTCGCCCTGTCCCACCTCTCACTCTGATCCCTGAGCGTGCCCGAGGGTCTCCCTAGGGATGGCTGAGGGAGCCGACGAGGCAAGAGGAGGGAACCCACAAGGGGCAGGAGAAAAGCAGGATGAAGCCCCTCAAGAAGGCTGGGTGAAAATGGGCTGTCCAACCCCAGTAGCGAAATGCGCCTGAGACAGGGGCAAGGGGAGCTTAAAGGGAAAGGGCAAAATAAGGCAGAAGTTGAGCCAGTTAGTCAGACCCTGGATACTTTTATTTATTTGCAAAATGTGCTGCGCCCAACTACGCCCCAGGTGTGGCGCCTGCCGGGCCTGGGCGTCCCCGGGGCAACGCAAATTTGGTTGCTAGGAGACAAATGGGAGCCAGGACACAGGGCAAGGA
Organism: Carlito syrichta; assembly: GCF_000164805.1. NCBI lineage: Eukaryota > Metazoa > Chordata > Mammalia > Primates > Tarsiidae > Carlito > Carlito syrichta. The sequence continues at coordinate 82,649 of NW_007232987.1, read as the reverse complement.
GGCTCCGTCCGCTGACACTCCCTGGGGTGCTGAACCAACACCTCCGAGCTTTTTTTTTTTTTTGAGTTGGAGTCTCTGTCGTCCAGGCTGGAGTGCAGTGGCATGCTCACCGCCACCCCAGCCTGCTTGCGCTCAGGCGACTCTTCTGCCTCAGCCTTCCAAGTAGCCAGAACTACAGGTGCGTGCTACTACGCCCAGCTAATTTTTTTTCATTTTTTTATTGTAGAGAGGAGGTCTTGCCAAGTTGCCCAGGCTACTCTCAAACCCGCGGGTGCAGGCAATCCACTAGAGGTGGCCGCCCAAAGTGCTGGGATTACAGGCTGAGCCACTGAGCCTGGCCACATCGCATTAAATTTAAAAATGTATACAAAACACAGCACTTGGATGTAGGATACTTGCAAGACAATTATTAGTTGCTCTTTCTTACAAGGGTCTCTAAAGGATCTTAGCTGGGACTTCAGAGTCCTGACTAATTAGACCCCTCATGTCCCATAGACCTTTGACACAAGCAGGAAGTAAAGTTCCCAACCCTGTCCTTACCTAGAAAGAGGCCTCCAGGAAACCTGAACCCCTTAATGCCAGGAGAGACAAATGAAACTCATGAAGCAGGGTTTCAGATTGGGGGAATGGGCACTGACTCCTCCAAAACCCTTTTCCTGAAGAAAGCCATGCACTGTGTAGGGGTATTGGGGTGTGTCATGAACAGCTCTGTGCATGGAGAGGTGTGAACTCAGTTGGCAACTCTCCTTAGCGAAGGTGGCTTTGTAGTATACAGGGTGAGAGATTTCAATTGATCACAAGTTTAAGGGCCCTGATGAGTTACTTAATATGACAACTGAAGAAGCTGACATTATGATATGATTAGGTCGGTGCTTATGAATGAGGAGAGAGAGGAACAAAGGCCGTCACAGATGCGTCTCCCCAGGCTAGGTATGTGTGGGCTCAGAGCTGTGGCTATAGGGTTATTTAGTTAAGCTAATTGTAGACTACCAGGTCCACTATCAGCAGGGGACAGGGCCAGCTGGAAGCCCAAACCTCACCTGCGTGCAATTTACTTAGGTAGTAAATATTCACATGTACCCCACAACTCTAAAATAAAATAAAATGTTTTTAAAAAGATAATCATAGCTTCTAGAACAGATAGGCTCTCCAAAATCTCAGTGGATTGGTATAACCGAAGTTTAATTTTCACTCTTAGAAAGTTCACGACAGGTCCTGGTTGGGGCAGTTCTCCTCCAGGTGATTTGGACACCTTTCTTTCCATCATCAGTTTACCTAAAACCAATGGAGAGGGAAAGGGCATGAGGACCCTGCATGGGTGGTTTTGTGGGTCAGTCCTGGAGGTCATGTGCATTGACAGACTAGAAATCAGTCACGTGACTGTGTCTTACTGCAAGAGAGGCCAGGAAATGCAGCTCAGTCGCCTATCCAGAAAGACAGGAATGGGTTAACTGGTCAGTGTCTCCTAGGGAGATGAGAACGAAGGCCAGGTCAGAGTTGTAGCCTTCAAATAATAACATCTTCGGACCAGAATAGGTTTTTTTTTTTTTTTTTAGTTGGAGTCAAACTCTGTTGCCCAGGCTGGAGTGCAGTGGCACAGTCACGGCCACCCCAGTGTCGACCTGCTGGACTCAGGAGATCCTTCCGCCACAACCTTCCAAGTAGCTGGAACTAGAGGTGCGTGATAACATACCCGGCTAATTTTTTGATTTATTATAGAGACAAGGTCTTGCTAAGTTGCCCAGGCTGATCTCGAACCCCTGGGTTCAGGCAACTCTTACCTCGGCCTCCCAGAGTGCTGGGATCACAGGCTTGGGCCACAGCACCCAGCCGGAATAGTTTTTTAAGGTCATTGAGTCCATTCCCTTTATTTTGAATTTAGTTCCATTTCAAATCAAGGTAACAAGCTTTGCAGACTTTGTGCCAGGGTTTGTGGGGCATTCAAAGAGGAACTCATCCTGCCTCACCCCTGTCTTTACCCTGAGGAGCGGCTGTGTTGGGTGGAGGGGACAGTGACAAGGGCAGCTGTGCGTGTGGTGAACGGTAAGGCGGGACAGAGGATTGTGAAATGACAGGGCTGCTTCAAGGTATTTGGTTTATTTATTCATTTAAAAAAAATTTTTTTTTTTTTAAGTCAGAGTCTCACTCTGTTGCCCAGGCTGGAGTGCAGTGGCACGCTCATGGCTACCGCAGCATCAACCTGCTGGCTCAGGCAATCCTTCCACCTCAGCCTTCCAAGCAGCCGGAACTACAGGCGTGTGCTACCATGCCCGGCGAATATTTTGATATATTGCAGAGACGAGGTCTTGCCAAGTTACCCAGGCTGATCTTGAACCCCTGGGCTCAGGCAATCCTCTTACCTTGGCCTCCCAAAGGTGTTTGGGTTAATGCAATTGGAATATGTAAGTGTGAAGATGGTGCTGTAGAGCTAGTAGCAATGGAGGAACATTAGCTTCAAGCATGGGTTTATTTTAATTTAATTTAATTGTATTATTTTATCTTATTGTATTGTATTGTATTTGAGTCAGGGTTTTGCTCTGTTACCCAGGCTGCAGTACAGTGGCATGATTATGGTTCAACACAGCCTCGATCTCCTGGACTCAGGTGATCCTCTTTCCTTAGCCTCCCAAGTAGCTGGGACTACAGGTGTGTGCCACCACATCCAGCTAATTTTTGATTTTTTTTTGTAGCAATGGGGTCTTACTATGTTATTTAGGCTTGTGGTCTTGAACTCCTGGTTCAAGCAATCCTCCTACCTTGGCCTCCCAAAGTGTTGGGATTACAGGCATGAACCTGGCCTTTATTTTAGATTCAGGGGGTACACGTGTGAGTTTGTTACAGGGATATTCTTCATGATGATGAGGTTTGGGCATCTATTGAGCCTGTCACCCAACTACTAAGCAGGGTACCCAGCTGGTAGTTTTTCAACTCTAACCCCACTCCCTCCCTTCCCCCCTTAGGAGTACCCAGTGTTTGTTGTCCATATCTTTTTGTCCTTGTGTACCCAGGGTTTAGCTCCCACTTATAAGTGAGAACTTGGGGTACCTAGGTTTTCTGTTTCTGTTAATTCACTTATAATAATGGCCTCAGCCGGGTGCAGTGACTCAGCCTGTATTTTTTTTTTATTTGTTTTTTAGGCCAAGATTTTTTTTTTAATCATTGGCGTCTCACTTTGTCACCCAGGCTGGAGTGCAGTGGCATGTTCATGGCTCACAATAGCCTTAACCACCTAAGCTCAGGTGATCCTTCTGCCTCAGCCTCCTGAGTAACTGGGACTATAGGCACGTGCCATCATGCCCAGCTAATTTTAAATTTTTTAGTGGCTGGACTCGGTGGCTCAGCCTATAATCCCAGCACTTTGGGAGGCTGAGGTGAGTGGATTGCCCAAGCCCCTGGGTTTGAGACCAGCCTGGGCAACTTGGCAAGACCTCATCTCTACAATGAAAAAAAATTAGCCAGGTGTGGTGGTGTGTGCCTGTAGCTCCGGCTACTTGGAACACTGAGGCGGAAGGATCGCCAGAGCCCAGCAGGTTAAAACTGGGGTGGCTGTGAGAGTGCCACTGTACTTCAGCCTGGGCAACAGAGTAACATTCCAACTCAAAAAAATTTTAAATTTTTTTGTAGAGACAAGTTCTCGCTATGTTTCCCAGGCTGATCTTGAATTTCTGGCCTCCCAAAGTGCTGGTTTTAGCACAAAGCTTCCAGTGATCACACAAGATTTATAGTAGAAACCTTAATCTTATGTAGCAAGGTTGTTGCAACTTTACACAATAATATGAATAGAGACATCCTAAAATATAAGGATGGGAGAGAAGGGAGTTGGTAAGAAATTGCAGGGGATTGGAAGGCAGAACTTTCCCCTGGCTTAGATGCTGTAAAATTCTCCAGGAATCCCTCCTGGCACACTGCCTGGAATCTTACCCCAGGCTGGGAAGCAGAGCCATCTCCAAAGTGGAGGAAGTAGGAACTATGCATCATCCTCCTGAAACCAAGAATGGTGAGGGACCCATTCTGGTCCTGGGAGCTATTGTTCTTGGCTTCCACTGTAACCCAGAAAGTAGGCAATGGGGCCTACATGTTTGTGTGCAGAGTTGAGGAAAAACACTGACCAACACGCTTCAAGAGAAGGCCTTCCCTATTCCAGCGCCCTGCCTTAACTCCCACCATCTCTTTCCTTTTGTTTGTGCTCCTCCTGGTAGGGTCTTTATCTTCTGACTCCTCACAGTCCGAGCTTCTACATTATCTTCCTTTTCCTCAAAGTGACCCCAGGAAAAAAAAAATCTAGATAACTCTCCAATTTTCTTTCTTTTTTTTTTTTTTTTGAGTTGGAGTCTCACTCTGTCGCCCAGACTGGA
>NW_007232987.1:43027-78268 GCF_000164805.1 Carlito syrichta | reverse complement strand
CAGGCTGCCCAGGTGGGTCTCGAACCCACGGGCTCAGGCAATCCACTCACCTCAGCCTCCCAAAGGCGCCAGGATTACAGGCTGAGCCACCGAGCCCGGCTAACTCTCCAATTTTCAATGCAAGTTTCAAATCTTTGGCCATACATTTTCTGTCGAAGTGACCAACACTTGTAGCATTAGAAATTTGGAGTTTCCCTCGAAGTAGAGTCTTCTGGGAGTGTCTTTGCAAAGCACTGACTTTAACATGATGGAATTTTAGCCACATGAGAAGACTGCCATTTATTAAGGAATTGAGATTAATGAGTTATCACATCCTTATGATGGGAAACAGGATGGATGATTTTGCAATCCACATTTAGCCTTCTATTAAAATATAAAATCACATGGCAGAGCATGTGGGTGGTCTAAAAGCAATGACTGTCCAGAGTATGGGTCTCAGTGACTTTCGGAAAAGAAAATGCACTTTATTCTTTTTGATTTGGGGTCTCACTCTAATTGCCCAGATTGGAGTGCGGTGGCACTATCACTGCTCACCAAAGCTTCAACCTCCTGGACTCAGGCAATCCTTCTGCCTCAGCCTCCTGAGTAGCTGGGACTATAGGCATGAGCCACCACACCTGGCAATTTAAAAAAAATTTTTGTAGAGATGAAATCCTGCTGTGCTACCCAAGCTGGTCTCAAACTCCTGGGCTCAAGTGCTGGGATTACAAGCATCGCGCCCAGTCTCACATTTATTTTTAAAGGAAAAATGAAAAGAGAGACACTGGAACATAGTGAGAAAATTTGACTAAACTGACCTGACATCATGGGAAATATCTTAGTTCATTTGGTAGATGAAGTCTAGTGCTTTCACCCAGGGTGGTGGAGTGAATGTGAAAGAAAAAGAAAAGCAAGAAGAGGTGAAAGTAGAGGGGAAACAACAAAGGATGCTAGTATGCTGAGCATACAGGCCCTTGGGTGTCAACTTTCTTTACCCTTGGGCATCTGACCACCCCTCCCTGGCATATATTCATCCCCATTCACCTCTGGCTCTCCAATAATTTCCTATGGCTTGTGGTTAGCGTCCTAACAGACCTTGTCCAGGGGTCTTCAATCAAAATCACAGCAACAGGCGAGTCAAGAGTCCCATTTGTGCCTGCTCTGTTTGGAGAACCTTCACATCAGCCCAACTTTCCATTAAGGCCACTGACTTCTGGATGACAAATGCAAGAAGTAAAGTGATCGTGTTACCAAGCATCCTAAAGAGCTCCTTGTTATCGTCACCACGATCTGAAATGACGTGCCCTCCGCTCTGTGCGCTCATTAATCTCTGATTTCCGGTGGGAGCTGTACAATTAAAGAGAGCTGTCCTGCGGAGACCTCTCATAGCTGCCCGGCTGCAGCGTCACTGGCTACAGGCAGACTGGCCTGTGTGGAATGGAAATCACAATTAGGGGGTTGGCAGGGGAGGGCAGCAGGGGGCTTCAGCTCATCAAAACACAAAGCTTGTTTTGAATTTATTGATGTGTTAAACGTGTTGCAGCTTTTCCTAGGATGATGGCTGTTAGTTTATTGATCTTTCAAAAAAGCTTTCAATATTGTGGTTTGTTTATCATGAAGGTTTGAGTTGTCAAAAGTTGACCTCAAAAATGATGTAATTAACTGGTTTTAGTTGGCTCTGTTTAATTGATGTTGAAGTGTAGACAAAAAAGTGTGTGTGTGTGTGTGTGTGTGTGTGTGTGTGTGTGTGTGTGTGTGTGTGTTTAGGGAGGTGATAATTTTCTAGTTAGTTGGACATTGTTTTTGGTTTTTAGAGACTTCTGGTTAATCAACAATAACTTTCCAAATGCTAGCTCTGCTCTGATTATTAGCTTTATAATGATTACTTTGCCATTATGCCTAATCAACAGCTGTGCAGAAACTCATCTCAATCATATTTTTCCTGCCTGGAAATTAGCAGATGAAGGATAATTACCCCAAATAGCTCGAGTTATGATTGGTCACTTCCTAACATTGTCAAAAATGAAAAATGAAAACTTAAAATGCAAAACTTGTATTTCTACTTTGTACATAAATGATGAACTCTTAACTTTTTTCTTTTTTCCTTTTTCGAGTCAGGGTCTCACTCTGTTGCCAGGCTGGAGTGCAGTGGCACTATCATGGCTCACCACAGCCTCAACCTCCTGGGCTCAGGCTATCCTTCTGCCTCAGCCTCCTAAGTAGCTGGGACTATAAGCACACACCACCACACCCAGCTAATTTTTTTTTAAAGTTTTTGTAGAGGTGGGGTCTCACTATGTTGCCCAAGCTAGTCTCAAACTTCTGGGCTCCCACCTCAGTCTCCCAAAGTACTAGGATTACAGGTGTGAGCCTCCATACCTGGTCTCTTGGTCTTTTTTCCGATCTGAAGGCTGGGGATGAGCTACCCATCTCCCTACCTAGTGATCAGTCTTTGCAAATCAGGGTTACTTACTTAATTAGATTAAACTAGATTAAAGGTCCTTACAGCATGAAATTTATGAACCCACAAGGTCATGACAAAAGGCAACATTATTTCCAGAACATAAGCCATAGATTTTTCCTTTCCACAGTATTTGATGGACGCATCAGAACTCTCAATGAGGCCGAGGCTGTATGACTCACAGAGACAATCTAATTCAGGGCTGGGGGCTGGACATATTCAGGGGACAGGAGTCCTAGCTTCCAGGGATTCCCAAGGCGATTGCAGCTCCAGAGGAGTTAAGAACCACAGACCGAACCCAGGTATCTCATGTTACAGAAATGGAAGCCAAAAGAACCGGGCTTGGTGGCTCAGCCTGTAGTCCCGCACCTTTGTGAGGCTGAGGTGAGTGGATTGCCTGAGTCTGCGGGTTCGAGACCCGCCTGGGCAACTTGGCGAGACCTCATCTCTACCATAAATCAAAAATTAGCCGGGCATGGTAGCACATGCCTGTAGTTCCAACTACTTGGAAGGATGAGGCGGAAGGATCACCGGAGCCCAGCAGGTCGAGGCTGCGGTGGCCGGGAGCAGCCACTGCACTCCAGTCTGGGTGACAGAGTGAGACTCCAACTCAAAAAAAAGAGTCTCGCTGAGAATAGTCCCTGGTGGCAGTGTTTAGAAGCAAGGCAGTTCCGAGCTTTCTCGCCTCTCAGAAGAGTTGCTACTTTCCCTAATCCTCCAACCCTGTTAGCATCCCCTCCTGAGGCCTCAGCACCACTCCTGTCACCACCCTTTGACATGTGCTGTGGCAATAAATTTGGGGGGAAGGTGTGAAGTGCAGTGAGACCCAGTGAAGAAATGCTCTTCGGACTTCAAATAGCAACTGGAAGGCGGTAGAAGGTTGGTTGTTTCCCTGGTACTGCTGCTATTAAATACAGTGGGGAATCTAGGAGCCACGGCTTATAAAAACTCCAGTTTCATAGCTGGGTGTGGTGGCTCACGCCTGTGATCCCAGCACTGTGGGAGGCTGAGGTGAAAGGATTGCTTGAAGCCAGGAGTTCGAGACCAGCTTAGGCAACATAGTGAGACCTTGTCTCTACAAAAAAAAAAAAAAAAAAAATTTAGCTGGGTGTGGTGGCTGAGATGGGAGGATTGCTTGAGTTCAGGAGTTCAAGGCTGTGGTGAGCTGTGATTGTACCATTGTGCTCCAGCCTGGGTGACACAGCGAAACCCTGTCTCAAAAAACCTCAAGACACAGAGAAAGAAAGAAAGGCCCATTGAGCTCTTTTTTCTAGACAACTCCGCTTTCAGCTTTCTACCCTTGTGCCTGTGAGCATACGAGGCCTTTTACCCAGGCTAGTAGTAGTAGCAGGGCTGGGGTCAGAACATTGGTGGAGTATCAGTAGTTTTCCAAGAGCCATAACCTTAACCAAGTAGCTAGGTTCCACATGGTTCTGTCAATGCCCGGACCCTTTTGGAAGCCTCCTACAGCAATTGAATACATGGCTTTCCTGGTTTAAGTGTTTTAGGTATAATGGCCCCTTCTAAACTAAGGAAACTATCTCTCACTCGGGGTCCAGGGTACAAGGTAGGGTGACCTTGAGAAGGTAAAGCATTTCTTGTTTTTGTTTTTTAATTTTATTATTATTATTTTTTGTGGAGTCAAGGTCTCACTATGTTGCCCAGGATGGTCTCGAACTCCTGGGCTCAAGTGATCCTCTTGCCTTAGCCTCCCAAAGTGCTGGGATTATAGATGTGAGCCACCATGCATGGCTCCTTTTTTGTTAACACCTTTCATGTTCTGTACCATTCCAGGTGGTGCTGGGCTGCCTGCAAGAGAATATGGGCCCTGTGATGACTGAGATAAGTAAGGAGACTATTTACCTCATGCATTAAGGAGTTCCAGGGTGGGCAGCAGGGCAGATGTCACAGGCCATGGAGACTCCAGGACCCAGGCCCCTTCTTTCTTCCTGTCCTCCCATCTTCAGATGAGTGTTTGGCACTTACCCACTCGATTATAATATAGTGGCTGCAGCTCCAGGCTTGACGTTTATATGAGCAAGAACCCCCAAAACCCTGGAATCTATTTATAAAAAAATATGTATTTATTCTTTTTACATGCTTAAACATCAATTACCTTCAAAGTACTCTCTTTTTGATGCACTACACCTATCGAGACGCTTTTTCCACTACTCAAAACAGTTTTTTTTTTTTTTTTGAGTTGGAGCCTCACTCTGTTGTACAGACTGGAGTGCAGTGGACGCTCCTGGCCACCGCAGCCTCGACCTACTGGGCTCTGGCGATCCTTACGCCTCAGCCTTCCAAGTAGCTGGAACTACAGGCACGTGCTACCATGCCGGGCTAATTTTTGATTTATTGTAGAGATGAGGTCTTGCAAAGTTGCCCAGGTGGGTCTCGAACCTGCGGGCTCAGGCAATCCACTCACCTCAGCCTCCCAAGGCGCAGGATTACAGGCTGAGCCACCGAGCCCGGCTTCAAAACAGTTTTTGGACTCATCAATTTGGATGCCTTTTAGTGCTTCTGCTGTTTTTTGTTTCACCTCTTCCACATCATTTTTTTCCTATGAGGACTTTTTTCATCTGGAGAAACAAACACCCCGTGGTGAGATGGGGTGACTATGGAGGGTGGGACACAGGGATCATGCTGTTTTTGGTCCAAAACTGCTGAACACTTGGCGTGGTGTGGACAAGATGCATTGTCGTGGTGGAAGAACTAGTCACATGTTTGCCATACTCAGGACATTTCTTTTGCGATGCAGCCTCTCAAACAATGCTAGCTGGTACACTGATGCCGATGGGTTCCTAGAACACTTACCTAGCAGAGGAAGCCTGTATGACAAGGAGTCCGCCCTTCAAAAGGTAATTCTGGGTTTTTTTGGGACCAGAAGAAAAATAGAAAGCAAAGGGCAAAGGGCACACCAGCCATGTCAGCCTCCTCCATAAGCTTCCCTGGGATCTCCACCCAGAGAGCGCTGCTCACATCTCACCGGTCAGACCTGGGGCACATGGTCTTCTTACTTTAAGGGAGTCTGGGGAGGTCGTGTTCTAGTTTTCTAGCCTTTTTTATGAGAAGACAATAAAGGAACATTGGGCAGTGGATGACTTTTGGATAGCGCACAGTGTGTGCCATACACCCAACGAGCTTTAAGAAGCAAAGTTCTTAGCCTGGACGTTCATGAGTGTCCCTGGGAAGCTTTGAAAATTCAAGCCCAGGAAACTTCAGACCAATTAAATTAGGATCTGGATGGAACAAAACATCAGTAATTATTATTTTTATATTTTTAGTCAGAGTCTCATTCTGCCACTGAGGCTGGAGTGTAGCGGCACACTCATGGCTCACTGCACCCTGGACCTCCTGGGCTCAGGTGATCATTCTACCTCAGCCTCCTGAGTAGCTGAGACCACAGGTGCACACCACCACGCCTGGCTAATATTTATTTATTTGTTTGCTTGTTTATTTATTTATTTATTGAGATGAAATCTCATTATGTTGTCTAGGTTGGTCTCGAACTCCTGGCTTCAAGCAATCCTCCTGCCTTGGTCTCTCAAAGTGCTGGGATTACAAGCGTGAGCCACCACGCCTGGCCTAACATCAGTGATTTTTAAAGGTTCTCGGGCAATTCCAATACGCAGCCAAAATCTGAAATCACTGCTCTGAACTTTGCCTGGAGAGTTCATTTTTGACCTGTTTCTCCTCAAGAACTGGTGATGGACTGTTAAGTGTTAGAGGCGGGAAGGACCTTAATGATCATGGAACAGAATCTGCTCAAGGTCAAATTTGTATTCAGTGAAGAGTTTGGGGTGGGAGAGCCAGGCTCTCCCTGTCTCCACTCCCTCACACCTGCAAATAGGAGTAGCCCCTTGCTCAAGTTTCCTAGGACATCTGGTCCAAGGCAGTGTGATGTGTATGGCTGTTTGGGTGAATTAAACCTTGATCCAATTAGTACCCAAGGTTGCCACTGTCTCTCCTCTACTGCAGTAATGATGCTCTGCCCAGAATCCAATTTGAGAAGAGTGTATAATTTAAATGTTTATTTAATCCAGAGCCTCTTAGTAAATAGAATGCGCAAGGGGCTGGAATTACCCAGACTCTCTCTACCCGAGGCTCCCTTATGAATCTGCTCCTGACATCATTCTCCATATGAGCAGCTGCCAAAAACAGCAATGCTAAGTGCTCTTGTTCGTCTGGAGATTTTGTCTTCTAAAGCCACACAGCTGGTCAGTCCAAGTCCCTGGTGGTGTTGATGAACATGGGATTTTCCAAACTGTGAGCATTAATGGCAGTCTATAAATAAACTGAAGCTTGGGTAAGTTGAGTGACTTGTCCAAGGTCACCTAGACTATTCGTTGCAGCATTGGGACAACAGCATTGCCCTTCAGGTTAACCTGATTGAGTGGTTTTAGGTAGAAGAAACCTGGTCCGGCTCAGTGGCTCAGCCTGTAATCCCAGCTCTTTGGGAGGCTGAGGCGAGAGGATTGCCTGAGCCCCCGGGTTCATAGACCAGCCTGGGCAGCTTGGCAAGCCCTTGTCTCTACAATAAATCAAAAATTAGTGGGGCGTGGTAGCACACGCCTGTAGTTCTGGCTACTTGGAAGGCTGAGGCGGAAGCAGCCCAGCAGGTCAAGACAATGGTGGCCAGGATCATGCCACTGCACTCCAGTCTGGGCGACAGAGTGAGAATCCAAGTCAAAAAAAAAGGAAGAAGAAACTGCCTCCAAATTTTCAGCATTAATCTTTAAATAATTCGGAACTCCAAACAAACCCATCTTGCAGGAATAACTCATTTAGGAGAGGGAAAAGCAAGTCATTCTTTGCTTTTCCTGAGTTGACTGCCAGCACTGCTGGATTACACTGGAAGCCCCCCTTAGCACCAGCACATGCCTGGCCCAAGTGGGCTCTCTCTAGATGCTCATTGGTCTGAATTGATCTGTGGAAGTCCTTTGCTTTGCTACCTGTTTTTTAGAATGCCTCTGGCAGGACAAAATTCTTACCAGCATTTCAAGCAAAGCAGCAAGAAATCAACAATCTTTGGAATTTATGTGAAAAAGACTTGTGGTAGCTAGAACTTTTACGCAGATTGGAGAGTGTTTTACTGTAATGTGCTCTCAAAGTTCCGTCTCAAGTCCTTTAGGTGACGCAAAATGATTGATTCTGAAAATGAATGCTGAAGAAATAAATTGATTCCTTTGAAGTAAGTGGGCCATTAATTCTTGACCTTAAAAATCTCTAAAATGTTTTAAAAGGAGTTGACTTAGCAGTTGCTGTGTTTTATGGAATTAACTCTTTTTCTTGTTTGGTTAGATGATCTTGCTGGGGCCTATCTACAAGCTTCATGGTTGCTAGAACAATTGGACGGACTCTGCTATTATTAGCCATAAGTTGCCTTGATGCCTTACTTTAGACACACGTGTGGTTGATGCTTGGAGGCATAGCAGGGGGGAATTAAATCCATAGAAAAACTCAGCTGGGCACAGTGCTCACACCTGTAATCCCAGTACTTTGGGAGGCTGAGGAGAGAGGATAGTTTGAGCCCAGGAGTTTGAGACCAGCCTGGGCAACATAGTGAGACCTTGACTCTACAAAATATCAAAAAATTAGCTGGATGTGGTATAGTCCTGGCTACTCAGAGGGCTGAGGCTGGAGGATTGCCTGATCCAAGGAGGCCAAGCCTGCAGTGAACCGTGATCATGACACTACACTCCAAGCTGGGCAACCCCCTCAGGTACCCTCCCTCTGTGGGAGCTTTTCTGTCCTCTCAATAAATCCTGCTTTCAGGAAAAAAAGAAAGAAAAACTCCAACTTTCTTCTAGGCCACCTTAGAAAATGGCTAGTTGTTTTGACTACGGTCCTAATTTTATCTCTTTACTGAGGCTGATTGTCCCTATAGCAAACCCAGGACAACATAATTGAATCCACCACAGCACAAGCTCCCATTCAGCTGTGTCTACACAGACTGAGAGAGTAACTTTGCTTTACTCTCTGTGGAAACTTCTCCCCTGCTTCCCAGAAGCTCTGGTGCATGTGTATAAACTTCATCCATTCATTTGTTCATTGCTTCATTCATTTATACCTTTTAGCTAGTGCTAGCAGGCCTGTCAGGCTCTGGATTGGAGAACACTCAGAGTCCGACACACCCATGTCTAAACTGTGAACTATAAATTGAATTAAACTGTTCAGCCGGGTGCAGTGGCTCGAGCCTGTAATCCCAGCACTTTTGGAACCTGAGGTGAGGAGAGTGCCTGAGCCCATGGGTTTGAGAATAGTCTGGGCAACTTGGTGAGACCTCATCTCTACAATAAATGAAAAAATTAGCCGGGCATGGTAGTGTGCGCCTGTAGTTCCAGCTACTTGGAAGGCTGAGGCGGAAGGATCACTGGAGCCCAGCGGGTGGATGCTGGGGTGGCTGTGAGCATGCCACTGCACACTCCAGCCTGCTGTGTGACGGAGTGAGACTCCAACTCAAAACAACAACAACAACAAACTGATCAACATATATGGTCACAAAGACCTAGAAGGCCAGGTTCCACCATGTAAGTCTAGAGCTCCTTGGGGTTCTGCATTAAAACACGGTTGCTTGTGGATGGCTTCCCATCCCTGCCTCCATGGGAGGCCTCTTCTCTTTTCTCCCCACCCACTCCTGCATCTGCCCAGCATTCTAGAAGCCTTCCCTGTACGTACTGCCCCTTGTCCACCCATTGGGCCTTGGGGTCTCACAGTGGTGTGGGTCTGCCCATGGGAAAATAGGAGGCCCATGGAGGTCCTGGGAATGGAGGGAGGGCCATTTGACCAGGGACTTCCTGGCTCCTGGGCACCCATTGTATCATCTGGGGTGGAGCAGTGGGCTCTGGGTGGGCTCCTTAGCCCATGGGGAGGGCACCACTGCAGGACCCAGAGCAGACCATCTGGGCATTGGCCCAGAACCCAAAGCAGGGGTGCCAGCTGCCCCTCTGAGGATGGTGCTATGTGCCAAGTTCAGTGAGGTGACAGTGAACTAGACTCCTGAGACTCTCACCTTGGTGAGGGGGACAGAAATCAAGGAATAAAGATTACTAGGATAAGGGGTAGGAGGCATTCAACCAGGAGATGAGATACAGAGTGATGGAGGAATGCTCCTTTAGGGTGATCAGGGAAGGCCTCTTGGAAGGGTTGATATCTATGCTGAGACCCAGCAATATGGAAGCACTTTCCAAGCAGAGAGTGCAAAGGGCTGCAGTGGCTGAGACAAGAGAAAGCAGGTTTGTCTGAAGATCTGGGTTGGTAGGAACCCCTGGGACTAGGGTGGGTCAGCGTAAAGTGGGCTGTTTGTAGAGGCGGCACAGAGCCTAGAGGAGAGAGGAATGGCCTGAGGCTTCCCAATTGGCTGTCCCTGAGCAAAGGACACCCCTGGTTGAAATAGTTTGGATGTCTGTCCCCTCTAATTTCATGCTGAAATGTGATCTCCAGTGATGGAGGTGGGGCCTAGTGGGAGGTGTTTGGGTCTTGGGGTTGGACCCCTCATGAATAGCTTGGTGTCTTTCAGTAATGAGTGAGTTCTTGCTTAGTTACTGCATTGATTTTTTTTTTTGTGGTCAGAATCTCACTTTGTCACCCAGGCTGAAGTGCAGTGGACCCCTTGGGTTCAGGTGATCTTCCCACCTCAGCCTCTCAAGTAGCTGGGACTACACGTGTGTGCCACCACACTTGGCTAATTTTTCGATATTTTGTAGAGATGAGATCTTAATGGGTTGCCCAGGCTAGTCTCATACTTGTAGTCCCAGCCACTTGGGAGGCTGAGGCGGAAGGATCTTCTGAACCTAGGAGGTTGAGGCTGTGATGAAACATGATCATGCCACTGCACTCCAGCCTGGGTAACGAGTGAGACTCTGACTCAAAAACATAAACAAAAACAACCCAAAATAATGATGATAATAATGTTCCACTTTAGCTGAAAGTGACAGTCATAACATGCAAGTCATGGGGTGAATAAAGACCATCTGTTCACATCCTTAATACCATAGGTTTAGCTTAAGTGCAGATGATGTGTCAAGCCCTGTGTTTGGCAGGAAAAACCCGGAACTTGTCTGAACGTGGTTTCTAGCTCAGTTGGAACGGAGATGCACTGAATATCACACAAGTAACTTTCAAAATCCCAAGTGGGCGCAGAGACTGTCTCGTCAACAAATGATCTGGAACAACTTGATATCCACATGCAAAAAAATGAATCTAGACACAGACCTTACACCCGTCACAAAAAATGAACTCAAAATGGGCCTTAGACCTAAATGTAAAATGTAAAACCATAACACTCCTAGAAGATGACACAGGGGAAAACCTAGAAGATCTGGAATTGGTGATGACTTATTAGGTACAGTAGAGGTAATTAGAGGTAAGTAAGAGCTATGAGGGGCAGGGTAAGGGTTTCGAACTAGTAAAGCCAGAAGTGCAGCACTGTGCTATTGGCAGGACCAATCACATGCAAAGACAAAACAGGCAACATTTTGGGTGACTGGGATGTCTCCATTATTTTTTCCTCATCTCCCCCTGCCCCAGTGTCTGAAATTCCATTAATGGTGATTGCTTTATCCCTCTCACAATTCTCTCTGATATGCTGTAAAGATCCCAGTACCCATGCTGAAGTGATGGCCATGACCACGGGATTTCAGAGCAGGCCCTATGGTGCAGAAGGAAGCAGGATGGCCCTGGGTATCCAAGGATGAGTCTGGAGGGGGAGCTGGAAACAAGAGGAAGGGGCCAGGGTCCTGGGTCTATTGGGGTCCCCAGGGTGGCTCTTGACTGACAACTGTGCTAATTGCAGATTACATCGCTGATACATTATCCATATGGTTGGGTTGATAATGCTTTGGCAGCTAAATGTTTTATGACTAAAGACTCCCAAGGTGGAGGCAACCAATTATGAAACATGATGAAGAATCCCGTGGGCGTGCACACTGCTGCTGTCTTTGTGGGCATGGATGTGTGTGGCCATGTGTCTGTGCTTCCTGCACTTTCTGAAGCCTCCAAGCATTCCCCATCTCTTCCAGGCTCTGACCTGCCTATCCCCAGGGGTCCCTTAGGCAAGTTTCTCTTCCTGCCTGCCCCTCAAAGCCTCATACTCTGCCCTAAAACCATTGACAATCCTGTTTAAAGGGCTTTATTTGCAACAATCCCCTTTTTTCAAAACCCAAAATGTGTGCATTCCTGTGTTAGTGTTTAAAAACTAATAGTGGCAATAAAATGTCACTCATTCATCCATTCTAATAAATAGCATTCATTTAATGCCCACTATATTTACCAAAGCTAATCATGCCCCTACGCCACGACCCATCAATTTCATTACTAGATATTTACTCAAGAGAACCGAGTGTGGATGTTTACAAAAGCATGTGTATGTGAATGTGGATAGCAACTTTATTCACAATTGCCAAAAATTGGAAACAAACTCAAATGACCACCAAGGTGAATGGTTACACAAATTGTAGTAGATTCATACACTAGAATATCACTCAGCAATCACAAGGAACAACGACTGATGCATGCAAAAACATGGGTGAATCTTAAAGACATTATGTGGTACAAAAGAAGCCAGTTATTAAGGCTGCACACAGCATGATTCCATGGATAAGACATTCAAAAGTTGGTGAAACAAATCTATGGTGTTAAATGTCAGAGTGATGGTTATCTCTGAGGGAGGAGATAAGTGACTGGGAGGGCCATAATAAGCAAAGTGGGTACTTGAGCATGGGGAAGCCACCCAAAAGGGGTGATGTAATTTTTCTAACTCTTGACCTGGGTAATTGGTTTACATAGGTGCATGCATCCATGTGTAAAATTCATTAAACCATACACTAGGATGTGTACATTTTACTATAATTAAAAACCAAAACCAAACAAAGACAAGGGCCGGTCATGGTGGCTCATACTTGTAATCTTAGCACTTTGGGAGGCCAAGGCTGGAGGATTGCTTGTGCCCAGGAGTTTGAGACCAGCTTATGCAACATAATGAGACCTAGTCGCTACCAAAAAAAAAAACAAAAACAAAACTTAGCTGGATATGGTGGCACATACCTGTAGTTCCAGCTACTCAAGAGGCTGAGGTAGAAGGATGGCCTGAGCCCAGGAAGTCGAGGCTGTGGTGAGCCGTGATGGTGCCACTGCACTCCAGCCTGGGCAACAGAGTGAAAAAAGAAAAAGAAAGTCTGTCCACAGGGCACTGTGCATCTGGGTCAAGTCCAACTGTTCCAGGCCACCACAGTTGGACAGAATCAATGGCCAGGTTGGGGTCTGGAGAAGCCTTTTCTGGGGGCTCCGAGGAAGTGGGCAGTCTCACTCGGGAGAGGAACTCCAGCTCATGGTACTCATGGGAAAGAGAAAAGTCTGTTGAAGCAGAAAGATGTGTCTGGCGGTCACTGCTGAGTGGCTGTGAGGAAAGCAAATGGAGCCGGGCCTCAAAGAAGGGGGAGAGAACCTCGCCTCATCGGTGGTCAGGGACCTGGGATCCGGAGGATTGCCCAGTTGTGGCCAAGTGAGTGGGCATCCCCCCAGGAGCTGAGATGCAGGAGGTGAAGGACACATGGAGGAGCCACACGTCAAATGCTAAATAGCCACATGTGTCTAGTGACTACTGTGTTGGGTGGCACCAGCTGTAGAACATTTATATGAGGCACATCAACCCTCGGACCACGGCTGCATGGGGTCCAGAATAGCTCGTAATGTAGCCCCACAAAATCTTTTAATGTTTATTTTCTTTGTGACCCCATGTGCAGTTAGTTCCGTTTTTGAAGTTCACAATCATGCCTTAATCATGACATCACTTTTTGGCAGCATGTACATTTGTGAGCAGTTGTTTTCTTTTTTATTCTTTTTTGAGTCAGAGTTTCACTCTCTTGCCCAGGCTGGAGTGTAGGGGCCACCCTCACAGCCACCCCAGTGATGACCTGCTGGGCTCAGGTGATCCTTCTGCCTCAGCCTTCCAAGTAGCTGGAACTACAGGCACGTGTTACCACAACCGGCTAAGTTCTTGATACATTGTAGAGATGAGGTCTCACCAAGTTGCCCAGTTTGGTCCCGAACCCCTGGGCTCAGGCAATCCTCTTGCCTTGGCCTCCCAAAGTGCTGGGATTATAGGCTTGAGTCACCGCAACTAGCCAGCACCTGTTTTCAATTATGAAGCACACGAAGAGTAAAATTTGAACACACATTTCTGACGAGCACCTTGAGAGCTCACTAAGAATTGCAACCACTTCCATTGGACCAGACACTGATTGATTAGTTTTACAAAAACAATGTCAAATTTCCCACTAGTTTTATATTGCTCTCATTTTCCTCAACTTTATAATAAAAATATAAAAAAATAAGTCCTATTAAATATATAAATTAACAATATTATGTGATTTATGTGTGGCCCGAGACGATTTTTCTTTACTTGATACAGCCCAGGGAAGCCAAAATGTTGGATACCCTTGATTTACTTCATCACAAAAAGTTCCATATGATGGCACTGACCCTAGAACAATTGCCCAGAAACAAGCAGCTTTTTTCATGAACCACTTTAGCATGATGGGGGGTGGGGGTGGGGGAAAGGTAGGGAGTGTTTAGCTGATGTAAGAGGCCAAGAGTAGATTTGATCTTCCCAAATATCCCAGAGTCATCTAGGGCCAAGTCATGCCTTGGATCCTGCATACGTTCAGTACTTTTTTTGGTTGTTGTTGAATAAATACATGAATGCTTTAGCCGAGCAGTATGGTTTGGTGGGGTGGGCATGGGGAGGGAGAGAGAAGGCATTTACAAAACAGAGCAGCTTCACATAATGAAAGACATTCTAAGGCGAGTTTCTGAAATGTTTTGTTTCATGTCAGTGACATTGAAATGAGTTCAAAGCCTCTGAAGGTAACTGCTTTGAAAAGGGGCCACATTCAACTAGCCATGATAAAGACCCCTGGCCACTCTGGGCTTCGGTTTCCTTAGCTGTAAAGTGAAGAATCAGGACTAAAGACTACCCCACCAGCTCTCTCTGTGTCTATGATTTGGCAACTTAAACTTTATTAAGTTTGTTAAAAGAGCTTTCTTAGCAGGGCGTGGTGGCTCACGCCTGTAATCCCAACACTTTGAGGGGCCAAGGGAAAGACTGCTTGAGCCCAGGGGTTTGAGACAAGCCTGGGCAACATAGTAAGACCTCGTCTCTACAAAATATAAAAAATTAGCTGGGTGTGGTGGTATGCGCCTGTAGTCCCAATTATTCAGGAGGCTGAGGCAGGAGGATTGCCTAAACCCAGGAGGTTGAGGATGTGGTGAACTGTGAACATTCCACTGCACTTCAGCCTGAGTGACAGAATGAGATTCTGATTCAAGAAAAAAAAAAAAAGAACTTTCTTGTCATACTGCAAAGCTCCTATAAAAGCTGAAAAGAAGCATCTAAGGAAAGTTGTTTTTTTTTTTCTGTTTTGAGTCAGAGTCTCACTCTGTTGTCCAGGTTGGAGTGCAGTAGCATGATCATGGCTTCTGCAGCCTTGATCTGCTGGGCTCAGGTGATCTTTCCACCTCAGCCTCCCAAGTAGCTGGGACTACAGGCATGTGCCACTGTACTCAGCTTATTATTATTATTATTTTGATTTATTGTAGAGGTGAGGTCTCCCCATTTTGCCCAGGTTGGTCTTGGACTCTTGGGCTCAGGCAGTCCTCTTGCCGTGGCCTCTCAAACTGCTGGGATTGCAGGCGTAAGCCACTGTACCCAGCCTCATGAGCCAGTTTTGATTAGCTAGTAGTACTTGCTTGGAAAACTCTGTTGAGAAGAGTTCAAGACCATGTTCAAGCCAAGTGGATGGGGTGCCCTGGTTGATTAGTAATGTCTGACACCTGCCATCCCAGGGTTAGGTACCGCCTAACCCAACACCCATTCCAAATGCTTTCTTCCTTGCCCAGGTGTACTATAGGGACTACAAAGCTTAAATGTTGGCTTTCTCAGTCTTCCTGTTGGAATATGTGTTGGCAGATATGGCAGCCATTTTGTACCCAGGAGAAACTTTGGAGAATCACAGAGATGCAACCTCTGAATTTATGAAGCTGTTAAACCACTGCCAGCAGCTGCCTATCTCCACACATCCTGGTAGGTGAAAAAAACAAACAAACAAAATACAAACCCTATTCATTTCAGCTCTCAGTGCTTGGATTCCTATTACTTGCTGCTGAATATTTTTTGAATACACCCCAGGCGACCCATCTGCCTTTACAGAGCAAATATAAATTTTGTCTTTGCTAAATTTCCACTATTCGTCTTTTTCATCCAGCTTCCTAGTGTCTGGGGCTGCTCCTCTTCTTCCCTTCTGTGAGATTTTGAATTTATGCTACTCTGTTTGCTGAAGCTCTGGAGACAAGAGTCCTTCATCCACAACAACCTGTGTATATCGAAAGCCCAGGCAACGGAAAGAACATGGGCCAGAGAGTCAGAAGCGGCAAGTTCCCATCCTAGCATGGCCACTCACTGTGTGGACTCAGACGAGTCTCTTGGCCTTTCGGGACCTCAGCCACATTCCCCAAAATGAAAGGCTGAATTAGAGAACTTCGAGGTCTAACTCCTACAGACCCTGATTGAAATGGGTGAAAACCCGTTTGTTTTTCCTTTTGCTCATGCATATCTATGGGTAACTAGCATATTCTGATATCAAACAAACCTCAATCTACACCTGTTGGTGAAGGACAGCTTTCTCTTCATGCTGAGACAATAGTTCTTTGGCAAGGAATAGCCAAGGAGTCTTGGGATAAGACAGTCCTTGGATCAGACCCCGGGATCCATCTCAGAACTATCTTGACACATCTGTTTGCTTTTGCCTGCCTGACATTTATATTTAAGCTATCCTACAACCTAGGGTTCGAAACCTCTTCCATGTTTTGGATTTCTGCATGCTGAATTTGTCCTGTCTTGGCCCCAACTCTCTCTTCATTTCTTTTACCTTTGAGACTCCTGATCTTCTGAGATCAGATGAGATTGGATGTGCTCAGGGTGTGATGGCCGTAGACAAGAACCTCTGATCAGTCATCATTAATAAAACAAACAACAACAGATGCTGGTGAGAATGTGGAAAAAAGGGAACACTTTTATATTGCTGGTAGGAATGCAAACTAGTGCAACATCTTTGGAAAACAGTGTGGTGATTTCTTTTTTTTTTTTTGAGTTGGAATCTCACTCTGTCGCCCAGGCTGGAGTGCCATGGCACACTCACGGCTACCCTAGTGTCAACCTGCTGGGCTCCAGCGATCCTTCTGCCTCAGCCTTCCAAGTAGCCAGAACTACAGGCATGCGCTACCAGGCCTGACTAATTTTTGTTTTATTGTAGAGACGAGTTCTCGTCAAGTTGCCCGGGCTGGTCTCGAATCCGCAGACTCAGGCAATCCACTCACTTTGGCCTCCCAAAGTGCTGGGAATACAGGCTGAGCCACCGAACCTGGCCTAGTGTGGTGATTTCTAAAAGAACTAGACATTGACCTTCCATATGAACCAGCAATCCCCCTATTGGGAATATACCCAAAGGAACACAAATCATTCTACAAAAAAGATACCTGTACACGCATGTTTATTGTAGCACTATTCACAATAGCAAAAATGTGAACCCAACCATGCTGCCCATCAAAAATGGACTGGATAAAAAAATGTGGTACATATACACAATGGAATATTATGCAGCTATAAAGAAGGACACAGCAACTTGGATGGATTTAGAGTCTATCATACTCAGTGATCTATCACAGATACAAAGAACAGAGTATCTGTTCTCACTCATAAGCGAACCCTGAACATTTACCATAATATTATAAGAGAGGAATTGGCAGTAGCAGGATACTGCTGGGGTTGGAGAGGAAGAGGGACACATCATCAATAAGGGTACCTGATCACCTATAAAAAAAAAGAACCTCTGTTCTGTTTTAGTTCTCAACCTGAAATCCAACCACAGGCCCAACCACAGGCCCGTGGTGACACCTAGAAACAGTGACATTGGCCATGTACAGAGACCAGGCTCTGTGCCTGTTGGCACTCCCTCCCTTTCCCCTGTATTCAGTCTTGTGGCTCCAAATCCCTCTTTGTTAATGAGAAGGCACCGAAGTGGATATCAGTGACCTGGTCTTCCTCCCTACCCAGGTTCTCAGAGGTAGTCAGCCGCATGCAACCTGGTTGGATAATGTGTCTGCTTTGTAAACATGCGACAGCCAAGGAAAGCCCTTTCTAGGCATGCTTCCTGTGGACTTTGAAATTCAAATCCTGTTAGGTCCTCCAACGATCCCAGCAATACGA
Organism: Carlito syrichta; assembly: GCF_000164805.1. NCBI lineage: Eukaryota > Metazoa > Chordata > Mammalia > Primates > Tarsiidae > Carlito > Carlito syrichta. The sequence continues at coordinate 60,566 of NW_007232987.1, read as the reverse complement.
TAACATTTCTATAGCAACCTCCCCAGGTTCATGCGAGTCAAACACTCAGGGCTTGGTTCCAGCTCTGAGGAGTGAGTGGGTTGCTCCTCTCCTGACTTGTAAACACGTATCAGCTGTTCCCTCATGTGTTTAAATTTGCCCATTTGTTACTAGCCACGGAGGAGAATTGAGCTTAGGGAGTCATAAGAGAATAGCCCTAATGCATAACTCAGTTTATCCTGGTAACAAAATTAATGTAAGTGATTGGGAGTCTACAGGCAATTAAAGGGCCATGGACTTTGAGTGGGAGAGGTCCCATCTCTCTCCCATCACATATGAAATTTTGCTTCAGCCTCAGATCTGTAGTTCCTGCCCTCTGCACATGAGCCTCCTTACGTGACTTCTGGTGCCCAGCTTCCCTTTAAGCTACAGATTAGCTGGGTATGGTGACTCATGCCTGTAGTTCTAGCTACTTGGGAGGCTGAAGTGGGAGGATTGCTTCGACCCAGGAGGTTGAGGCTGCAGTAAGCTATAATCACACCACTGTATCCAGTGTGGGTGAAAGAGCGAGACCTTGTCCCCCCAAATAAATAAATAAACTACAGATGAACCACCCGGATTTCTGATCTTCTGGATTACCTGCTTTAATAACAGCATATTCTTTTACACTTGTGTACTCGTGTCTCTGTGCTCTTGCATGTTGTAGCTCTGATAATTTTTATTTTCATACTATCGCCTGTCTTTTTTTTTCCCCCAGTGCTAACATTTCCCTGGAGTAGCCCTGCCACCTATAACCCATTATCCAGGATAAAAACCCCATATAATGACCCACATTGATACCTTGAGAAATGTTTGATAATAGGCCCCGAAGTCAGTTAACACTTCAGAATACAATGTAAAGCCTCCACTAACTCAAACACAAGGTCATTCGCTTTCCGCTTTCCGTTAGCTTAGGTTATCTAAATCAATCTTGAAGAATAGAAAACAAAACTAGAAGTCTGCTCCTACTTTCAAGGGCCCCTCTCAGCTTTCCCTTACCCCTTCCCTACACCCACCTGAGTCTCCTATGCACTTGGGATCTTGGACCATCTCAGAACATCTGTGGGAAGAGGCGGAGTTATTTATTCATGCTGTGCATGATTACATGATTGTTAGAATAATTCCTGTGGTGTCTTCAAATGGATGCTTAAGGTTTGCTAAATATATCTGATGGAAACTTTAAAAAATTTAAAACACAGTTACACAATTGGCTCTTGAAGTTCACATTCCGAAAAGGCACGTGTTCCAAGACACAGATGAGGGGAGTTTCTTTCTGGCTTGGAAACCTCCCATTTCTGGCTCCAAAGCTATTTTAAAAGCATGATGACTCTGCAAGTTGGAACCAAACAAAAGAGACAAGAAACATTTTGCTCTGAGCAAGTATTTCCTTTTAAGTTTTTCTTCATAAAGAAAAGCAGCTTCGGCCAGGCTCAGTGGCTCAGCCTGTAATCCCAGCACTTTGGGAGGCCGAGGCGAGTGGATTGTCTGAGCCCCCGGTGTGTGAGACCAGCCCGGGCAACTTAGCAAGACCTCGTCTCTACAATAAATCAAAAATTATCTGGACGTGGTAGTGTGTGTCTGTAGTTCTGGCTACTTGGAAGGCTGAGGCAGAAGGATCGCCGGAGCCCAACAGGTCGAGGTTGCGGTGGCCAGGAGCGTGCCACTGTACTATGGTCTGGGTGACAGAGTGAGACTCCAACTCAAAAAAAAGAGAAAAGAAAAGAAAAGCAGCTTCAGTATTTATATGAGATTGTGAGTGATACTTTCCTTTCCCAGATTAGGTTATTTAAACAATTTGGATAAGGTCCAAAAGCAAACTAAATTACTTAACTTCATTAAATTTTGAAAAAGACTGCAACCAAATCACATCGATGCCATGGCTATGGTCAAAGTTCCCAGATTCTGATTTTGGGTATGCCATTTAATGTTTTTATTAGTGTGTGTAAGAATAATCATAACGATCATTTAAACCTAATATATTCTTTGTCATGACAAGAGCTAGTTGATAAGTTAAATAATAAACATTGTCTTCACACCTGTTGCAAAAAATAGTGAAAATTCACATCAAGCCAGAGCAAGACACCAAATGAGTCTCAGTTGTTCTTCCTAGTCCATGATGTATATTTAAAAGCAAACATTTTGGCTGCTCATGGTGACTTATGCCTGTAATCCCAACACTTTGGGAGGCTGAGACAGGAGGATTGCTTGAGACCAGGAGTTCAAGACCAATTTGGGCAACATATCTCTATTTAAAAAAAAAGAAAATAATTAAAAACATACATCTTGAAATCAATGAAATGTATGAAATCAATGATTATATTTGCAAGCCCAGAAAAATGCAGGAAAATGACCTGATATAATAATAACAATAAAAAAGCATTTATTTTACAATGAGCAGGTTTTTCAAAGCAGAGTTTTAAGTAGTGATGTTTTTCAAGCTGCAGTAATACCATTGCCATGAATTTTCCAAAGAACATTTTACTTCACTGTTATTTTTAACTTAGCTCAGCCTCTTTCTATTATTTATATTTAAATGTAGAAAGAAATCTTTTCCTATTCCTATTTCTTTGGCTTTTCTTTTCAACACCCACACAAATCCATGAGTCATAAATGAGACTATGAAAATGAGTGGTTCCTATCACACAAGAACACTCTTTGGACACTCATGTGAATTTAGATATTTCAGTTCTCAAGGCAGGTTTAAACTGCAAATGAAACAATGTGAATTCTACTAGGAAAAAACCCCCAGAAATTATGAAGTTGGCATATTGGCCTTATGTTCTAATTTAACAAGATAGAATTCATATACAAACACACCCTTTTCTGAACTCTGACATGAATACTGTAAAATATATATAACTGGTAGAATGGGATAGTGGGAACTCAGCTTCTTTTTAAAAAAATATTAATAATAACTCTTATTTTTATTTTTCTATTTATTTATTTTAAAAATTTATTTATTTAAAAGATGTGGGGGAACTCAGCTTCTAATCTTAGCACTCCACTTCCTGACTAGGTGTCCTAGCGGTGACCATCTGTAAAGCAGACGTCATACTGTCTGTCTTACCTTCCTCATAGTGTTGCTAACAGGGTCTAAAGTGATAAAATACGTGTTTTGTGAAATGTGACGTGCCGTCATCATTTTAAGATATGTTTATTACAGTTTCTTCAGCTAAATTAATTGTATAGGCAGGAGAATGTCTAGGCAGTGGAAAGAATTGACAGGCAGATTATGAATTTGTCTGCTGCTGCAAACGTATTTAATGTTAAACTTAGTCCCCAAGGATATGATAATGAATTTGGTCCTGTAATACAAAAAGACATAATTGATCACCATAAGTCAAGTCCAATTCATCCTGAATGATCCAATGATGAGTAAGAAACACTCATCCAGTACAGAGAGATCTATTGCTTTTTGCAGTTGAACTCAATTTACTGATATCCAAGAGTGAGCTGCCCAGAAGAACTCCATCTCAGTGATCCTGCATGTAAGTTATATACAAAATCTTACAGATGCTATTCATCAGTCTTCATAATAGCATCTTTGTTTTAGAGATTAAGAACTTGAAATCTTGAAATTGTTTTCTTATGAAATTATGTATGAAAATTTGACCAGAGTTGTTATTATATGCTATTATAATTGCATTTGAACAGAAGTGGTTAGCGTATTTGAATTGTACTTTTTAAAACTTGTTAACTCAACTAGGCTTACCAAAAGTACCAAAAGATGAAAAGCACGAAAAAAAAAATGTCAATGGATGAAAATATAAATGGTAAACATTCCAACAACATTAAATATGTAATGAAAAATTAGTTTGTATGCCAGAACAAACACCCAAGTTACCCAATTCACTTCTCTCCCAGAACACACTATTACCTATCTGGTGGCTTATGCTTAGATGCTTATGCATATACAAGCATTTATGTATCTATTCTTTTAAAAACAAAATACAAAGTAGCATAATAGATTTGCTCTCCCACATCTTTTTTTACTTCATAATATATCTTGGAGGTAGTTCCACATCAACACCTATAGATTTTGCACCATATTTTAATAGCTGTATAATTTCTTTTAAGTTTAAATGTATAATAATTTATTTAACCAATTCCCTATGTATGAACAATATTTTGCTATTACCAACAAGGCTAAAATCCTTGTGCATACACCTGCACAATATTTTAAAAGAATGAGTTCAGACTCGCAGATTTTTTGAAATGCAAATTGATAGAGTTTTTGAAATATGAATACATTTCAAGTAAAATAGAAAAGGGATCTTTCATAATTTCTAAAAGTCTGATAAAAAGCTCTGGATTACTTTTTAACCAAATGAGAAAAACAATTGAATGTTATAGTGTACATACCATTTGATTGTATGCTGATTACCATTTGGATGTGGCACCTGACCTCCCAAAAGTAAATTATTCTACAGACAGCTTTGAGTGAAACTCTAGTATTTAGACAATAGTAAACTCCCCCTCTACACAAGAACAAAACAAACAAACAAAAACAAACCAAAGTCACCTTCAGTAAGTGGAGGGGGGGTGGAGGGATATGTAAGAACATGATAGTCAGCTTTGCTAAATTAAAAAAAAAATTGGAAGTTTTAGACAGAGCAGAGACCTCTTAGGGATCTGTGGGCCCAACACAAGCATAGAAATCAAGGAAAATCTTGAAGTTCTTCCAGGGAAATTCCAGGTGCCTGGCTAGCCCTGAGAGGCAAATGAACAACTCGATAAGCAAAAAGTTATTATTAGCTTAAAACAATAGCTAAGATGAGATATTGTCTACAGAAACTAAAGATAACATCTTAACATGTGTCCCTGAGTTGGTTTTCAGCAACACAGAACCCTACCAAATGGATCCACTGGCACACAGACCTCAGATAAGGATCTGATAAAGAACTTAGGACTGAATTCTGACTGCTGTGCTTTGCTCTAAATTTCTTCCTGAGGGACCTGGAGAAAGTTGCACCCACAGGCCAGGGCTCAACATTCCCTTCTGCTGACTCTAATTTTTTGGACAAAGCTTAACCAGTTGCAAGTCAGAAAATCTCTGAATCCACCTATGAACTGTGAGCCCTTGCTTGGAGATGTCCTACCTTTTTAGGTCAAACCAAGGTATAACCTCCATGTGTAGATTTATGACTTTGCCTATAACCCCTGCCTCCCTGCCTTTAAAAAGCCCTTTCTTAGCCGGGCTCGGTGGCTCAGCCTGTAATCCTTCGCCTTTGGGAGACTGAGGTGAGTGGATTGCCTGAGCCCGCGGGTTTGAGATCCGCCTGGGCAACAAGACCTCATCTCTACAATAAATCAAAAAATCAGCAGGGTGTGGTAGCGCATGCCTGTAATTCCGGCTACTTGGAAGGCTGAGGCGGAAGGATCACCGGAGCCCAGCAGGTCGAGGCTGCGGTGGCCGGGAGCGGCCACTGCACTCGTCTGGGCGACAGAGTGAGACTCCAACACACTCACACACACCAAAGCCCTTTCTTGTAAGCCATTGGGGAGTTCAAATCTTCAGTATGAGCTGCCCAATTCTCCTTGCTGGGTGCTCTGCAATAACACCTCACTTTCCCTTGCTGCAAATCCAGATGTCAGTGTTTGGCTTTGCTGTACTGGGAGGGTGGAACCTTGCATTTAGGGGTTGTTTGTGGTAAGTCTCAGGATGTAATACAATTTCACAAGAGTGGTATCATGCACATTATTTCCAGGACTTCTAGGGAAGAAGAATGCAGCCCTCCAAATGAGATTGAGAGTGCAGAGAGCTTCTTTTTCAGAGTCTCCACTCCCAGTGATGTGTGTTGGGGTCCGCTTTGGAGGTGCTGTGGAAGGAAGAAGAGACCATACTATGTGCCCATAGAACAGAGCCCTTCCAGAGCATTGTCACCACACTTGAATCTACTCTGAACCACTGCCTGTGATCCAGGGGAAGATGGCTGACAAATGTTTTCCCTCACCTTTGACTTCATTCGTAGCCTCAGTTTCCCTTGCATTTTCTGCGTTGTTCACCTAAAGTCGCTCTTTTTTACTTTGATGGATACATTATTTATCTAGCTTTTCAGGAAGAGATACATTTACTCAAAAATGAATTGTTACTCATGATTATTTCAGTTAATTCCAGGATGATATCAAAACCAACCCTCTTTGCTAGTGTTCATGTGAGAAATACTGCATTCTTGTCCTGATGTATCACTTACCAACAGCCTTGTCGTCTGAAAAACCTGCTTCTCAGGGTTTTTGGAAGTGGCAGACATACAATGTGGTGTAAAATGGATGTGAGCAACTCTGAAATCTGTGGATCGCTATAAAAATGTCAGCCATTCTAGTGAGTATTTATCTTATCTCTGCTGCTTTTATGGGAATGGAAGTCCTGAGGCCTGATGAGGAGAGAGTTCTCTAAAGACAATTGCACTTAACGCCTCTCATTTTCTCTGCAGCCAAACCAGTGTGATTGTGTAATGATCCTGATTCCTTTCATTGGCTTAATGACTGCATTCCTACCATGGATAGAGACTTGGGGGATGGGTGTTTTTTTCATGGATTTTTTCCCCTCTGGCCATATTTCCAAGTTGTAATGCTTCTTAGGGTTTTGTTAGCATTCTCTCAAGGAAGATTTCTAAGGTCCTTTCTTGCCAATGTCCTGCTGGCAGGAGGATGCATCGAGAGCCAGCCAGTAATAAAACTCTGCTGCCAGGAAATGAGACAGCAGTTAACAGACCTGAGGAGTCAGCCTGCTCAGGCTGCCTCCTTCTCAGCTCCATTTCTGAAGGGCTTTGCCCCTTCTGCCTACTTAAACAATATGCTGTTTTCTTCTGATATCAGAGGTGAATAAGTGCTTGTAAATAATTCAAGCAATCCAGGAATGTATAATTTAGGAATTCAAAGTCATCTATTGTTCCTTTCTCACAACTACTGTTAACGGTTTGTTGATTGTTTTTCTAGATTTCTTTCTGTGCATATACAAATAAATGAGTCATTTTCAAAAGTAGAATCATATTGGACACACAGTTCTGCATCTTACTTTTCCACCTAACATTACATATGGGACTTTCCCGCTCATCTTTAAATGTATCTCATTCTTGTTAAAAAGCTGCACGGTATTGTATGGATGTACCACACTTAAATTAAAATCTTAATGAAGGATATTTGGTTGTTTCCAATATTACACACAAAAAAAACCCCCACAAATATTTTTATTAATTTTGGGGGGCAGGCTTGTGCAAGTGTTTTTGTTTTTTTCTTTTCTTTTCATTTTCCGGGTGTTCTGGGGTTTATTGGGAGCCAGGAGGCCTGTGCAACTGTTTTGTTTGGATGAGTCTCTAGACATTTCTGCCTACTCTTAAATAATGTGAAATTTTTAGGGGCAAAATTAGACAAAATAGATTGCGTTTTATTATTAGAGTAATGACTGATGAGCAAAGAGAATTTGATCAAACTAAAGCATGTTGAAATTTAATTGCCAATTGTAACAGTAATAAGAACTGGGACGTTTAGAAGGTGATTAGGCCATGAGGGCTCTGCCTTCATGAATAGAGTAATTCTATTATCTTGGGAGTGGGTGGGTTCCCTACGAAAAGACAAGCTCAGCCACTTTTGTCTGTCTCTTGCCCTCCTTTTGACCTTCCGCCATGTTATAAAGCTACAAGAAGGTTCTTGTCGGATGCCGGTACCATGATATTGAACTTCCCAACTTCCGGAACTGTGAGCCAATACATTTCTGTTCATTATAAATTACCCAGTCTCAGACATTCTGTTATAGCATCACATGATGGACAAAGACAGGTCTACAGGTGTTCGTCACTCTCTTCTACTCACTTTTCTATAAAGGTAAATACTATCCAACTACAAAGTGGAAAAAACCAAGATAGTTACCCAAAACTGTACAGTAAGTTGTCACCTAACATCATTGATAGGTTCTTGGAAATGATGACTTTAAGCAAAATGATGTATAAAAAAAACCATTTTTGACTAGGTATAGTGGCTCATGCCTGTAATCCCAGCAATTTAGGAGGTGAAAGTGAGAGGATTGCCAGAGCCCGGGGTTTCAGACTAGCCTGGGCAACTTGGTGAGACCTCATCTCTACAATAAATAAAAAAATTACCTAGGCATGGTGGTGCATACTATAGTTCCAGCTTCTTGGAAGGCTGAGGTGGAAGGATTGCCTGAGCCCAGCAGGTCAGGACTGCGATGTCCATGAGTGTGCCACTGCACTCTGGCCTGGGCAACAGAGTGAGATTCTGACACACACAAAAAAACACAAAATATTTTTTTGACCAGGTGCAGTGGCTCATGCCTATAATCCTAGCACTTTGGGAGGCCGAGTCAGGAGAATTGCTTGAACCCAGGAATTCAAGACCAGTCTAGGCAACATAATGAACTTTATCTCCACAAAAAATAAAAAAATTAGCCTGGCGTGGTGGTGTGTGCTTTTGGTCCCAGTTACTTGGGAGGCTGAGATGGCAGGATTGCCTGAACCCAGGAGGTCAAGGCTGCAGTAGCCGTGATGGTACCATAGTACTCTAGCTTGGCGACAGTAAGACCCTGACTCAAAAACAAAAACTAATTTATTTCCTCATTAGCATTATTGAATCAAAACCATGTTATTTGTCTTTTCACTTAAAGTTGCATTTTTCAAGAACCTATCAATGGCGTTAAGTGGAAATTTACTATATCTTGCTTTAATTTGCATTTCTTTCATGAGTGAGGCTGAATATTTGTCCTCATGTTGATTTACTAATTCCCATTTTAATTAGGTGAAGGGTTCAATATGACCTTTTCCATCAGTGGGGTTTTAATGGTTTCTTATGTGAGCTCTTTCTGGACATAGATATTAAAATCCTGAACCATATTACTGCAAATATCTTTTCCTCAAACTGTTTTCCTGTGGTATTGGAGAGCCTGAGTCTAGTTGGGCCACTTTCCTCTGCTCTCCTCCCTGAGTGATCTTACCTAGTCCCATAGCTCAGTGGATCATCTAAATGCTAAAAATTGCCAATTTTAGATCTATAACCTTGATGCCTCTCATGTCTTCCAGCAACACCCCAGAGGAAATGCTCAGACATTGATTTCTAAATACATTCCAAGTAAAAGAAACTAGGGCTCCTTGGAGAAATGATTTCATGACAGAAGCAGAAAAAGTAAAAGATAAACCTAGAACATCTTGTTGTACTGGAAAGCAAGGAAGGGTTCAAAGAATGATAAAAACTTATCAAAAAAGACACAGAAGTTGGTTTGCAGGGACTTTCAAAAGCCACATTTAGGACCATTTGAGCATTCATTAAATAATGATAGTAGAGGGATGCAATAAGAATCTATGAGTCCACATGATATAAATCAGGAGTTGGCTTTTCCTATGAAGAACCAGAAAAATACTCTGGCTTTACAAGCCATACAGTCTCTTTCCCAACTACTCAACTCTGCCATGGTAGCAAAAAACCACCATAGGCAATATGTAAGTGAATGGCTGTGGTCCAATAAAACTTTAATTGCAAAATCAGGCAGCAGGCCGGATTTGGCCCACGGGTTATATTTAGATGCCTGTCTCTGCATCTAAATAAACAAATGAATAAACAAGCAGAGAAAAGAGAAATTTCTTCATCAACTATAGAATGCCAACTAATAAACACAGAGGAATGTTGGCATTAAAAAACAAAACAAAACAATGTGGCCGAGTGCAGTGGCTCAGACCTGTAAACCCAGCACTTTGGGAAGCAGAAGCGAGAGAATTGTGTGAGCCCAGGGGTTCGAGACTAGCTTGGGCAACTTGGCAAGACTTCATCTCTACAGTAAATCAAGAAATTAGCCTGGTGTGGTGGTGCATGCCTGTGGTTCCAGCTACTTGGAAGGCTGAGGTGGAAGGATTGCCTGGGCCCAGCAGGTCGAGGCTGCAGTGGTGAGCTGTGAGCCATGCCACTGCATTCCAGTCTGGGTGACAGAGTGAGACTCCAACTGAAAACAAACACACAAATAAAACAACAACCACAACAAAACAATGTGGCAACCATTATAGTAATTATTAATTCAAGTAAGAAACATCAACGGGGCTGGGCTTAGTGGCTCAGCCTGTAATCCCAACACTTTGGGAGGCTGAGGATTGCCTGAGTCCTTGGATTCGAGACCAGCCCAGGCAACTTGGTGAGACTGCATCTCTACAATAAATAAAAAATTAGCCGGTTACGGTAGCCCGCACCTGTAGTTTCAGCTACTTGGAATGCTGAGGCGGAAGGATCACTGGAGTCCAGCAGGTTGATGCTGGGGTGGCCATGAGCATGCCACCGCACTCCAACCTGGGTGACGGAGTGAGACTCCAACTTAAAAAAAAAAAAAAAAAAAAGAAACATCAACGGTTGCTAAAAAGGGTGCATAAAAGGATGAGGAATGAATTATTTATATAATTGCAGAGTTTCTCCATATCAAACGCTTATAATTACAAAAGGGGGGAATATATGAAGGGGGAACCAAAAAACCAGAACTTATGTATAAAAAATTATGTATTTATTCTTACATGTTTAAACTTCAGTCTCTTTCAAAGTACTCTCCTTTGATGCAATACACCTATCCAGGAGCTTTTTCCACTGCTCAAAACAGTTTTTGAACTTGTCCATTTTTTTTTCACCTCTTCCACATTGGCAAAAGGTTTCCCTTTGAGGACTTTTTTTCATCCGGGGGAACAAAAAAAAAGTTGCTCGGGGTGAGATCAGGTGAATAGGAAAGGTGAGGCATGGAGGTAATGCTGTTTTTGGTCAAAAACTGCTGAGCACTCAGTGCAGTGTTGGCAGGTGCGCTCATTAATCACACATCATGAAATGGGCAAATGCATTGAAAAAATCTCCACCCCCCTCCAAAAAAAAAAATTAACTGAAGCCGAATGTAGCCTCTCACAACAACGCTAGGTGGTACACTGATGCCAATGTGTTCCTAGAACACTTACCTAGTGAGGGAAGCCTGTACTACAGGAAGCCTGTCCTCTAAGAGATAATTTGGTTTTGGGGGGGTCCCCTCTGTATTTTTACAGTAGGGAAACCTGCAGACAATATTTTAATAAAAGGATCACATTCACACCACAAACAATGGGACAGGTCAGCATCGTCTGCCACTTGATAGGATGCAATGAGAAAAACACAGGCTTGCTCCCGTGATTTTCCTGCCAAAGATGTATAACTTCAGTCTAAACATGAGGAAACATTAGACAAACCCAACAGAGGGACACATAGTGGGTTTGAAGGATTTCAGAGACTGACCAGGGAAAAAGTTATGCTCACGAGGGGATATCAGCACACACAAACTCTACTGGACAACACCTTGACAGGTTTTCTTCCCTCACAGAATGAGACCCTCCAGAAGCTACAGTGTGGGGGCCACTAGAAGGGGAGAAGCTTCTAGAAGGACTGGAGAATGGCTTAGGTGTTTAGGTGGTGTTGCTCCACTGCATGATTGAAAGTCTCTGGGACAGAGAGCTCTGAAGGGAAGCAGTGGCTTGAGGTCTTTTAGGTCTACAGGGTTTTTCCTATTTATGGCTAGCAGATACTAGGTGAAGTTTTACTGGTATGCAAAGCAAGTGGGGTCTAAATGGCTAAAACCCTGCTTGTTTGGGTTATGTTGAAAGCAACTGAATATGTATGAATTTGAGTTTGGCACAAGAAGGCTTTTGAGTTAATAGATCTCGCCTGCTGTGAAGAAATAACCAAAGGGCCAATGTATGGAGGTCATTGTTGGCTTATTTGTATAACAGCACTCTACAAGGTGACTTCCCTGTAATCTTCAAAATATCAATGGCATGAAATTCAGGAAAGACTGAAGGATGCTTCCTAATTAAAGGTGCCGACAGTAATAAACAATGGGGAAAGGATACCCTACTCAATAAATGGTGCTGGAAAAATTGGCTAGCCATATGCAAAATTGGCTTCCACCATACACAAATATTAACTCAAGATAAATGTAAAACCCCAAACTATAAAAATTCTAGAAGAAATGTTCAGAAAATCTCTTCTGGCTATTGGCCTGGGTAAAAAATGTATGATGAGGACTCCAAAAGCAAATGCTACAAAAACAAAAGTAGACAAATAAGACTTAATCAAACTAAAAAGCTTCTGCACAGCAAAAGAAATAATTAACAGAATGAACAGAAAACCTATGAAATGAGAGAAGATATTTGCAAATTATGCCTCAAAGGACTAATATCCAGAATCTATAAGGAATTCAAACAACTCAACATAAAAAAAAATAGCTCCATCAAAAAATGGGCAAAGGGCATGAATAGACACTTCTCAAAAGAAGACACACATGTGGCCAACAAACATGATAAAATGCTCAACATCACTAATCATCAGAGAAATGCAAATTAAAACCACAATGAGATATCATTTTACACCATCAGAATGGCTATTATTATCAGAACAACCATCAGATGTTAGCATGGTTTCATAGAAAAGGGAATGTGCCTACACTTTTGGTGAGAATGTAAATTAGCTCAAAACAGTATGGAAATTTCTCAAAAAACTAAAAATAGAACTACATTTTGACCCCACAATTCCACTGCTAGGGATCTACCCAAAGGAAAATAAATCATTATCTAAGACAGATATCTGTATGTGTATGCTTGCTGCAGCACTATTCACAACAGCAAAATCATGGAACCAACCTAAGTGTTCACCAATGACTGATAGGAAAAAGAAAATGTGGTACATATACACCATGGAATACTATGTAGCCATAAAAAGAAACAAAATCATGTCTTTTGCAGCAAGATGGATGGAACTAGTGAACATCAACCTAAGTGGACAGACTCAGAAGCAGAAAACCAAATGCCACATGTTCTCACTTATATGCTGAGCTAAATGGCCACAAAGATAGAAATAATAGACACTGGGGTCCCTAAAATGGGGAGGGCAAGGGAGTTCAGAAGGTACTTATTGGATACGTGTTCACTATCTGCAGAATTGGGTCACCTGAAAAGCAATCCCCACCAGTACACAATATGTCCATGTACCCCTGAATCTAAAACAAATGAACCAAAAGGTGCCCAGAGAAGCATGATATCTGTAACCCTGTGTTGGATCCTCTTGTTATGAAGGCTGTCACTGGAACAGCTGGTCAATTTGAAAGTGATCTCTAGGTGAATGCCTATTTTGAACTTCTTTGTTCTATTTCAAAATAAAATTATCAAAACAATCTCTAAAACTTATACACATGGGTGCCTCTTTCACTAGGGACCCAGTCAGTATGGCTGGTACAGCACAACCTGTAACCTGACGCTTAGACTCTGGTGATGAACACTGTATCAAAGTGAGGGGATACAACATGCTTTATTTTGAAGTTTATCAATTTGGTTTATAACTTGGAATTATTTAGACATATGGAAGATGGATATTTTCCTGACCCAGGTCCCAATGATGTTTGGGAATGGCCTGGGCTGGGAAATAGCTGTATTCTGGGGACTTTGGAGAAGAAGCGGAAATTACAAGAGAAACACCACTGACCTGAAATTCTTGAGAGGCAGAAGGGATTAAATCAAGGATACTAGAGAAGTTATTGACCTGAAAGAGAAATAGAGAAATGTCTTATTTTGAGGCAGGAAGCAGAAGCAGAAAGGATGATTAAAGATATGTTTGGGGAGCCGGGTGTGATAGATCACACCTTTAATCCCGGTACTTTGGGAGGCCAAGGTGGGATAATTTCTTGAGGCTAGGAATTTGAGATCAGCCTGGGGAACATCACAAGACCTCATCTCTACCAAAAAAAAAAAAAAAAAAAAAAATTAACCGGATGTGGTGACTTATGCCTATAGTCCCCAGCTATTCAGGAAGCTGAGGAGGGAAGATTGCTTGAGTCCAGGAGATCGAGGCGGTGGTGAGCTATGATCATAGCACTGCAGTCTAGGCAACAGAGTGAGCCACCACACACACACACACACCCACAAAATGTGCTTGGAGATGCAGCAGAAGTTCATTCCCAATGGGCGGTGTGGTTTCCATTTTATGAGAAATGTGAGAAGACGAAAATGCTGTTACCTATTTCCCAGCCTCCTTTGCAGCCAGGCTCTAGGAACAGGTACTGGGCTCTGCTCATTAGGCACACCCACTGGTACCTCTCTTAGAGCCAGACCTTGTGACTCAGGGGTCCTGTACTTTGGAGAGCCTTCTTCAAAACTTTTTAAGTCCCCCTCTGTTGCCTGGGACTGGTTAGGGCGGGCAATGTCTGGTATCCTGAGGCCAGACTTGGACCTTTGTGGTCTGAGTTTCTCTACCTCTGTTCCTTCCTTCTGGGGGACTCTTCACCCTTGACTTCATGCTTGTGGTCGGCGAGACCCTGTGAGGAGCCAGAAGCAGCGGGAGCAGTCGTTCTAAAGCAGCATCCAGTGAGGGGTGTACTTGGGATCCAGTGGAGGCTGCAGTCTTGATCTCAGCAGGTATGTGGAGCTTCTACTGACAGATACAATAAATGCTACAACCTCAACAGTATAGATAATAACACAACGTAGAAAAATAATTAGGAAGTGATTAGTTTTCAGCATTTATTACCTTGATATAATTTATTTAATTGTAAGTTTATATCATTTACTTTAATTTTTTTTTAGTTGGCGTCTCACTCTGTTGCCCAGGCTGGAGTGCAGTAGCACTAGCATGGTTTACTGTGGCCTCAATCTCCTGGGCTCAGGTGATCCTTCTGCCTCAGCCTCCCAAGCAGCTGGGACTACAGCCATGCACCACCATGCCTGGCTAATTTTTAACATTTTATCTTTAATTATTTTTAATTTTTATTTTGTGAGTCAGAGTCTCACTCTGTCATCCAGGCTGGAGTGCAGTGGCATACTCCCAGCCATGGCAGCCTTGATCTGCTGGGCTCAGGTAATCCTTCCACCTCAACCTTCCAAGTAGCCAGAACTACAGGCACACGCTACCACGCCTGGCTAATTATTTTGGTATAGTGTACAGATGAGGTCTCACCAAGTTGCCCAGTCTGGTCTTGAACCCCTGGGCTCAGGCAATCCTCTTCCTCAGCTTCCCAAAGTGCTGGGATTACAGGCTTGAGCCACCACATCTGGCAGCCTGGCTAATTTTTAAATTTTTTGTAGAGACGAGGTCTCACTATGTTGTTTAAGCTGATCTTGAACTCTTGGGAGCAAGTGGTTCTCCCACCTGGGCCTCCCAAAGTGCTGGGATTATAGGCATGAGCCACCATGCCTGGCCAATGTAAATTTTCCCTTTTGGTCTTTTTAAAAAAAAAAAAAATTTATTTTAGAGGTGTGGGGTACAATTCAGGATTAGGTATACAAGTGCCAATTTAATTTTTAATAAAGGCTTTTTTTAAACAACTAGCTCACAAATTCCTAAAAATTTAGCAATCGGCTCTTGAGAGCTAGGACAAGCCATCTCCAGCGTACTGCGCCTCACTCCCCTTTTGATGAATTACTCTCTAACTGGAATCAGCCAATGTTGGTTTCTTCTCCCAAGTGACAGGAACAAGAGTTATCAAGGTGTGTGCAGGGCACAACCAAGGAATTGCCTCACTTAAAACAAAACAGGTGGCAACATGGAAAAATGACGTGTTTGAATGATGAAGTCCCACAATCCCTGGACTGCTTATGATCCCATGGAACCAGGATCAGTCAAAGAAGAGTGGGTGGGAGTTACCAAGGAGTGAGGGTGGCCCCAGTGCTGAGTGTTACATGATTACTTGTTAAATTCTGGGGTTCACATTCAGAACTGCTTCAGAACCTTGGAGAGAGGAGAAGCCAATTCTGGGTGGGGCAGTCTAGAAAAACTTACAAAAAGATTGATTTGAGCTGGCTTTGCAAGAGTGACTGGATTTGATAAAACCTTGCCTTCCATTTATAAATGTGAGAACATCTTGGAACTTAGCTGCCCTAAAAAAGCATATCCTTGTTAACTAATAAGCATTTTTTTGGTCTTAGAAACCTCAGGAATATAAAAATGTGGGCGAGGAAAGTTGGAAAACTCCAAATTTGTTCTTTCCCATAAAGTCCCTGTTACGTCAGCCAGATAATCAAAGTTAAAAGTTTTTTAATACGTCAGCCAGATGATCAAAGCTAGAAGTTTTTAATACCCTAAATAAATTATCCTTGTGTGGCAGTCCTAGGAGACAGGGTCTGTTATTTCCACTTCACAGATGAGAAATTGAAGCACAGAGAGGTTAATAATGTGCCCTAGCTCACACAGCTAGAAAGTGGTGGAACTGGTATTTGAACCAAGGCAGACAGGCTCCATAGTTTATGCCCTTAACCAGTATGTTCCACTACCTTCACAAATGTCAGTTTTCTCATTTTTAAAATGAGAATAATAACACTGCTTACTCTATTTTACAGAATTATGTAAGGATCAGATAAGATGAGGTTTATGAAGGGCCTCAAGAAGGCCAAGAGCTGATTAAAGATGCAGTTACAGTCACCCATGTTTTAAGAGGAATGGAAGGAAAGGCAGTAGCATTGTGTTATTCTGCTTACAGCCTTCTTTCTTTCTTTCTTTATGTTCATTCTTTTTTTGAGTTGGGGCTCACTCTGTCACCCAGATGGGAGTGCAGGGGCATGATCACGACTCACTGGAACCTTGAACTCTTGGGCTCAGATTGTCCTTCTGCCAAGTAGCTGGACTACAGGCATGCATTCCCATGCCTGGCTAATTTTTTTATTTTTTGTTTTCTGTAGAGATAAGGTCTTACTTTGCTGCCCAGGCTGGTCTTGAACGTCTGGGCTCAAACGATCCTCCTGCCTCAGTCTCCCAAAGTGTTAGGACTACAGGCATAAGCCACTATGCTGACCCTGTTTAAAGCTTTCATTTTGTCCCCGACATCTGAGTGATGGGCTTCCTGCAAGCCTGTATTGCTTTCCCACTTTGGCATGGAGAATTTTTTCACACATCACAACTCAACTTAAACTTTAATTGCCAGTTAAAGCATCACGATCTTGCCCATTTAGGATAATTTCCTTTGAAAAACACTCTCTCCTTCAGATGTGTGTATTCTTTCTGATTACCTCTTGCTTTAAAATGTACCTGGGATTTGTTTAATCAGGTATAGGAAGGTGACAGGCATGGGGACAACTGCCTTGAAAGAAGAGTTTATTACACTTCCCAAGAGG
Source organism: Carlito syrichta (assembly GCF_000164805.1). Taxonomy (NCBI): domain Eukaryota; kingdom Metazoa; phylum Chordata; class Mammalia; order Primates; family Tarsiidae; genus Carlito; species Carlito syrichta. The sequence goes on along the minus strand of NW_007232987.1, from coordinate 43,455 downwards.
AGTGCATGCCAGGCCATGCAGGGCCACGTGGGGAAGCACCAGGGCTGGTAAGAGACAGGAATGAGAGGAAAGCACGGGCCAGAGTCTTAGCTGTGGCTGATGAATATGATAGACAAATATGCTGGATGAATTTTCTGGGCAAGTTTAGAATTGGATGGCTAAAAAACAAATAATATAATTCTCTTCCTCTGACTCCTCTTCAAGATGAGATCTGGGAAAATAAACAAATCTAAGTTCACAAGTGCCCTCTTCATCCTTGTGGTCTCTGTTGCTGATTGTCTGATCTGGACAGATCCATAAGCAGGTGTGGGGACAGATGGCTGGGAAGATGCATGATCAGATCCCTGAGTAGATGCACGGACAGATTCCTGGTAAGATGCAGGGACAGATCCCTGGGAAGATGCACAGACAGTTCCCTGAGGTGGTGC
>NW_007232987.1:40329-43007 GCF_000164805.1 Carlito syrichta | reverse complement strand
CCTGGGAAGATGCCAGGACAGGTTCCTGGGAAGATGCATGGACACATCCCTGGGAAGATGCCAGGTCAGATCCCTGGGAAGATGCACGGACAGTTCCCTGGCAAGATGCACGGACAGTTCCCTGGGAAGATGCCAGGACAGATCCCTGGGAAGATGCCAGGACAGATCCCTGGGAAGATGCAGGGACAGATACCTGGGAAGATGCATGGACAGTTTCCTGGGAAGATGCACGAACAGGTCGCTGGGAAGATGCCAGGATAGGTCCCTGGGAAGATGCATGGACACATCCCTGGGAAGATGCATGGACAGGTCCCTGGGAAGATGCCAGGACAGGTTCCTGGGCAGATGCATGGGCAGATTCCTGGGAAGATGCCAGGACAGATCCTTGAAAAGATGCACGGACAGATCCCTGGGAAGATGCACGAACAAATCCCTGGGAAGATGCACAGACAGATCTCTAAATAGATTCACAGTCAGATCCCCAAGTAGTTGCATGGTCAGATCCCTGAGTAGATGTGTGATCAGATTCCCAAGCAGATGCATGGTCAGATCCCCAGGTAGATGCATGGTCAAATCCCTGAGCAGATGTGCACAGGCAGGTCCCTGAGTAGATGCGGGGACAGATGGCTGGGAAGATGCATGATCAGATCCCTGAGTAGATGCACGGACAGATTTCTGGTAAGATGCAGGGACAGATCCCTGGGAAGATGCACAGACAGTTCCCTGAGGTGGTGCACAAACAGGTCCCTGGGAAGATGCCAGGACAGTTCCCTGGCAAGATGCACGGACAGTTCCCTGAGAAGATGCCAGGACAGATCCCTGGGAAGATGCCAGGACAGATCCCTGGGAAGATGCAGGGACAGATCCCTGGGAAGATGCATGGACAGTTTCCTGGGAAGATGCACGAACAGGTTGCTGGGAAGATGTCAGGATAGGTCCCTGGGAAGATGCATGGACACATCCCTGGGAAGATACATGGACACATCCCTGGGAAGATGCACGGACAGGTCCCTGGGAAGATGCCAGGACAGGTTCCTGGGCAGATGCATGGACAGATTCCTGGGAAGATGCCAGGACAGATCCTTGAAAAGATGCCTGGGAAGATCCACGAACAAATCCCTGGGAAGATGCACAGACAGATCTCTAAATAGATTCACAGTCAGATCCCCAAGTAGTTGCATGGTCAGATCCCTGAGTAGATGCGTGATCAGATTCCCAAGCAGATGCATGGTCAGATCCCCAGATAGATGCATGGTCAAATCCCTGAGCAGATGTGCACAGGCAGGTCCCTGAGTAGATGCAGGGTCAGATCCTGAGAATATGCACAACCAGGTGCCTGTGTAGATGCATGAACAAACTCCTAAGCTAATGAGCCTAGAGAAGCAACTGACCCCATTGGGTCTTCTGGGGCATCGTACTGGCACCTGCTTGTATGCTCCAGTTCAGCCATCATCCTATGGTTGTGAAGGCCCCAAATGTTGTAGCTTTTGTCCCAATCCTTGACTCTGTCAGAGATTATGGATAATCTCTATGCTCTGAGTCCACCAGGTGTGCAAGGTGGAGATGACCAAGAATGAGAATATGCTACTTTGATACCACAGAGTATTCTTTGCCTTTGGGTTCTTTCCCTCCTGTTATGGGTATGTTCAAGGGTAGGCACATGCAGAGTCTAAAGAGGGTGAGCTGGGCTTAGCCTCATGAAGACCGAATGACTAGTTGCCTCAGTTTGCAAAAAGAAGGTACTAACGTGAATATCCATTGTGCAAAAGCATTGTCTGAAGTCTCTGGAGAGATGAATGTCAGAAAGAATGAGAAGCCATATTACCTGAGATTGTTCTTAATGGAGCAATATATTAATATGGTCCAACTAAAGTTCTTCAAGTCAAAATGAAATTGTGGCCCGACCACAGTGATCGGCCCCTTGCCAAGTCACACCTCAGAGCGATCCTGCCACTCCAAAAGATGCCAAGTCGCTAAGGTCACCTGTTTCGGCAGAAAGCAGGAACAGTTTGTAGTGGCCGCATATCGAAACCTCATCTTAGGAGGGTCAGGTTCAAATACTTGACAGGGAAGATAAAACATTTACTGTTGCTGCAACTGTAACTGATTTAAAGAAGAAATGCATGGAAAGGGAACGATTGATTTCTGTTTACAGCTTGTGTAATGGACACCTGTTTTTATTTACCAACTCAGCTTTCATTGCCTCTTCTCTTCCTGTTGGGACGCTCACTCTCCACTGAGCGCGTCCACAGAGAGACTGGTAATGAAGGTGTACGATTCTCCCTGGTCCAGAGTGGGAGCAGGAGGGGCAGTGCATCAGGCAGACTCTTCTTTATCTGAGAAAAATGCAGCAAGGAAAAAGATGGAGAGTGCTGGGACGCAGGTACAACTTAAAAGAAGGTGACCGGATGCAGTGGCTCAAACCTGCAATCCTAGCACTTTGGGAAGCTGAGGCAAGAGGATTGCCTGAGCCCAGGGGTTTGAGACCAGCTTGTGAAACTTGGTGAGTCCTCATCTCTACAATAAGTTAAAAAATTAGTAGGGCATGGTGGCAAGCACCTGTAGTTCCAACTACCTGGAAGGCTGAGGCAGAAGGATCACCGGAGCCCAGCAGGTCGAGGCTGCGGTGGCTGTGAGTGTGCCACATCCAGCCTGGGCGACAAAGTGAAACTCCAACA
>NW_007232987.1:33137-40279 GCF_000164805.1 Carlito syrichta | reverse complement strand
AAAAAAAAAAAAAAACAAAAGAGAAAAAAAGAGGATGGTCAAGAATGGCCTTACTGAGACTCAGGAGTTTCCTGAGATACTCTCCCAAAATAAACCTTGCTCTACCCATGGTCTTCCCCAACTCAGCTGATGGCTTCCCCATCCTTCCAGTCATGTTAGCAAAAAAGCAAGCAAAAACGAACAGCAGCATAGAATAATTGCTGTCATGCTTTCACACTCTACGTCCACCAGTCATCACATCCTGTCTACCTTCAAAATAGATCCAGAATCAGCCTATTCTCTCACAGCTCTCAGACCGATCCAAGCCACCACCGGCAGCTGGTCTCTCTGCGTCTGCCCTTGAATCCTGTCATTTATTTTCCACACCACAGTCAGAGGAACCTCTGCAGGTAAGTCAGTTGATAGCACTCCTTTCAAAACCTTCTGATGGCTCCCCATCCCACTCAGAGAAAAAGCAGTCCTCATAATGGCCTGCAGAACCCTAACTGACCTCCTCACTTCTGTGATCACATCTCCTGTTATGTTCTCTTCTGCTCATTCTACTCAGCTGCCTGTCTTTCTTTTATTCCTCAGTGTCTCTGTGTACTCTTATGCCTCAGGGCCTTTGCACATGCTGCTCCCAGTTTCTGAGATGCTCTTCCCTCAGATATAGTATGGCTCACCCATTCCTTCAAGTCTTGGGTGTTTTCTCTGAACTTGTTCGGCTGTGTGAGTGCAGGCAGAGGAGGCAGAGAGTTGAGCTTGACCTCGGGATTTAAATTGGATAGAGAGGGAAGTGGGGAGAAGGGAGGGCTGAAAGATGATGAAAAGGCAAAATCAATGAATTACCAGTTCGTGAGGTACTGGAGATTGTGATAGGTGACATGGCTCAGAACACGAACGACATGGAGATACCACTTAACTCCAGTCAGGATGGCTATCATCAATAACTAAAAAACAAAAACAAAACAAAAAACCAGATGCTGGAGAGGATGCAATGTAAAGGGAACACTTTATTTATTTATTATTATAAAGATGTAGGATACAATCCAGGGTGAGGTATCCAAACGATTATGCAGGTAACCTTGTTGATGAGGTATGCTCCTCCCTCCCCTAGCAGTTTCCCTTCACTGCCAATCCCACCCTCCCTCTCTGAAAGTTTCCCACTACTGCCAATCCCTTTCTTGTAGTATTATGATAATTGTTCAAGGTCCACTTATGAGTGAGAACATATGGTACTCTGTTCTTTGTTTCTGTGATAGATCACTGAGTATGATCGACTCTAAATCCATCCAAGTTGCTGCAAAGCCCATATGTTGGTCCTCCTTTATGGCTGTATAATATTCCACTGTGTGTATGTACCACATTTTTAAAATCCAGTCCAGCTTCAATGGGCAACAGGGTTGGTTCCATGTTTTTGTATTGTGACTAGAGCTGCAACAAACATGCATGTGCAGGTATAAAAGGGAACACTTCTACACTATTGGTGGGAGTGTAAACTAGTACAGCCTCTGTGGAAAACAGTGTGTGATTCCGAAAAGATCTAAAAATCGACCTTCCATACGACCCCACAATCCCCCTACTGGGAATATACCTGGAAGAACTCAAATCATTCTGTAAAAAAGATACCTGCACATGTATGTTTATCACAGCATTGTACACAGTAGCAAGAACATGGAACCAACCATGCTACCCATCAAAAGAGGATTGGATAAAAAAATGTGGTACATATACACAGTGGAATATTGCACAGCCATAAAGAAGAACAAAATCATGAACTTCACAGCAACCTGAATGGACTTAGAGTCTACAATACTGAGTGATCTGTCACAGAAACAAAGAACTGTGTATCACATATTCTCACTCATAAGCAGACCTTGAACAACTCTCGTAATACTATAAGGAAAGGACTGGCAGTTGCAGGAAACTGCAGGGAAGGGGCGGGGAAGTGGGATTGGCAGTGGTGGGAATCTGCCTGGGGAAGGGGGGACATACCTCATCAACAGGGTACCTGCATAATGAACATTTGTATACCTAATCCTGAATTGTACCCCATATCTTTAAAATAAAAAAATTAAAAGTTTTTTTTTTTTTTTAAAGAACACGATATCCCAATGTATGGCACCTTGGTGTGCTGAGTACTCCGAACTGAAGGAGATTGAAAGGTCTCAGAAGCCAGGTCTCTCTGACCTTCTCCTGCCCTCCTGTGTCTCCTCCCTTTATCTCTCCCAAATTGAGTCACAGCAACCAGAATTCCTTTTTCCCAGGGAGAGTCATAGAAATCAGAGCCCCTCTTCCCAAAGCAGGCCATAAAACCTAGAAAGATCACTCTGCCTTCTCCCTTGATGACCTTCATGTGACAGGTGTCCTGTCTTATTCCACAGACAGACCAAGAGGAATCTGAACAGACAGGCCGTGCTGGGTTCCCCCTCAGTAACCTTGAGATCACACTCTTGTCCAATTACATTTCTACATTGCTGTCCATCCTTCATTGAATCTAAGCCCCAAAATACAGTTTTCCTTGAGTCTCTGGATCATTGTTTCTGAAGGCTCCTGTGTCACAGAAAACGTTGATTGAATAAATTTGTTATGGTTTTCTCTTGCTATCCTGTCTTTCATTATAGGAGTCGACCATGACCCTTATAATGGGGAGAAAATGGATCATCCCTTTCCACCCCTACAGATGGAAAAATCGGGGGTGGTGTTGGAGAACAGAATGCTTGAAATTAGGATGTGGGAGGGGTTGTCGGTGGGAATGGCATGAGTCGGATATGACTCTGCAAGTGAGAAGCGGAGCTTGGGTGGAAGACAGGATCGTTGGATGAGAAGACAGGACCCGAGAGGCCAGGACTTTGTGGTGCAGGGTTGGAGACGGTGACTGGGAGCTGGGAACTAGAACCGTCAGGGTCTGGAGAAGATGAATACAACAAGGATAGGTGTGGACGAGCCTGTCCTATGACCTGAGATTCAAAGAGGCTGGAAGGGGTGAGGACAGAGGAAGGCCCTGTCGCCACCCCAGGTTCAGCAGCATAAGGCCTGTAATGGAGTGATGGGGAGCACTGTTCTCAGGGCAGTTGTTTAACCCTAGAGCAGGAAGGTGAACCCTGTATTTAGAGAAGAGGCCGGGAGGGAGGCAGTTCTCGCTGAAGGCTGTGATTTCCAGGGCACAGGAATGGTGGGGAATGAGTCAGGAAGGGACATGCTTCTGAGATTCAGAGTGTGGGAAAGAGAGAGGTGACCCAGAATACTGGGATGAAAGGCATAGTGAGATGAGTAAACGCGGTGAATTCTTCCACTGGTTGAAACTCGAGAAAAATATTTTATTTTTAATTCTGTAGCTGAAATGATTCAGTGAATCAACTAGTAACTTGTGATTATGAATAAAAATGTCTTTAAAATAATCAAAACTAATGCATGCTCATGGTTTAAAAAAATAGCACGCTGAGCTCGGTGGCTCAGCCTGTAATCCTGCGCCTTTGGGAGGCCGAGGTGAGTGGATTGCCTGAGCCCGCGGGTTCGAGACCCGCCTGGGCAGCGAGACCTCATCTCTACAATAAATCAAAAATCAGCCGGGTGTGGTAGCGCGCGCCTATAATTCCGGCTATTCGGAAGGCTGAGGCGGAAGGATCGCCGGAGCCCAGCAGGTCGAGTCTGCGGTGGCTGGGAGCGGCCACTGCACTCCAGTCTGGGCGACAGAGTGAAACTCCGACTCAAAAAAAAAAAAAGCAATTCAAATAATTTAGGAAAGAATAAATTGGAAAATAAAAATCTTCCTCCCCCTCCCTGTTCTACTCCTCAGAGGTAACTACTGCTGTCTCTTGGGATCCTTGCAGTCATTTTCTATGCATATATGGGTAAAAACAGTAGGAAGCTTTTAAACAAATAGATAAGATAATTTTATACCCACTGCTTTACAGTTTGCTTTTATCCATTAAAAATACACTTGGTGTATTTTTTCATACGTATATAAATTCCCCATTCTGCCACGTAGTATTTTATTGTATACACTCAATTTAAACAGTAGTCTTCTACTGTTGTACATGGAGGTGATTTCTTGTTTTTTGCCTTACAAACAGTGCTTCAGTGAATATAAGCCGAGCACAGATCTGTTTTGCTTCCCATTTCATTTATTTGTGCTCATTGGTTAATATTCATGTTGAGTATTAACCAATTAGCACATATTTATATACATATGAGGGGGGACCCCCCCAAAACCCAGAATTTATTTATAAAAAATTGTATATTTACTCTTACATGTTTAAACTTCAACCACCTTCAAAGTACTCTCTCTTCAGCCGGGCTGGGTGGCTCAGCCTGTAATCCCGCGCCTTGGGAGGCCAAGCTAAGTGGATTGCCTGAGCCCGCGGGTTTGAGACCTGCCTGGGCAACTTGGCAAGACCTCATCTCTACAATAAAAAAAAAAAAAAAAATTAGCCGGGTGTGGTAGTTCTAGTTACTTGGAAGGCTTGAGGCGGAAGGATCGCCGGAGCCCAGCAGGTTGAGGCTGCAGTGGCCGCTCCTCCAGTCTGGGCGACAGAGTGAGACTCCGACTCAAAAAACAAAACAAAACAAAACAAAACAAAAAACAAAGTACTCTCCCTTTGATGCAATTCACCTATCGAGATGCTTTTTCCTCTGCTCAAAATCGTTTTTGAACTCTTCAGTTTGGATGCCTTTTAGTGCTTCTGCCATTTTTGCTTTTACCTCTTCCGAGTAGCTAAAAGGTTTCCCTTTGAGGACTTTTTTCATGGAGGGGAGGAAATTATCTCAGGGCGAGATTGGGTGAATAGGGATGGTGGGACATGGGAGTCATGCCATTTTTGGTTAAAAACTGCTGAACATTCAGCACAGGAAAAGTGTACTTATACATCCCCCATCATGTAATGGGTAAATGCGTTGAAAGAATCTCCCCCCCAAAATTCACCGAAGTTGAATGCAGCCTCTCACAAGACTAGCTGGGACACTAACTGATGTGTTCCTACAACACTTACCTGGTGGGGAAAGCCTATACTACAAGAAGCCTGCCCTCCAAAAGATAATTCTGGGGTTTTTTGGGTCCCACCTTGTATTGGTCATATTGTTACACTGTAACATATTCATAATGTTTAAAACAATAGAACATTTCTTACATTACAAAGCATAGAATAGATATAATATATAATTGCATACACACTACTGGTAGTGAATGCATGGTAATGTCTTATCATAATTGCTTTATATCTTCTGCTTTATCAGGTGTGGCCATCTTGCTCTTCAAAGCAGTTGTACTGATTTATACCCCCACCAGCAATGATCAACATTCCCACTTTCCCACATCGTTGACAACATGTGATGTCAAACTTTGTTTTGCCAGTCTGTTGGGCAGAAAATTGTGTTGCATTGCTTTATTTTCATTTTCCTGATTCAAAAGCTTTTTTAGCCATTTGAGTTAACATCCTCTGAATAAACTGCCTTTTTCCTGGGGTTTTTTTGTTTGTTTGTTTGTTTGGCAATCTGTTCTTCCAAAAGGCTGTATGATTACTTTGCCAAGTTCTATGAAAAACCTCTGTTGGGCCTTTTAGCTGTAGCTCTTTGTATTTTTTTTTTTCCTCTAGGGATTACGTAATCTATATCCTTTACTTTGCCCAATCTTTTTTTTTTTTTTTTTTCAGTTGGAGTCTCACTCTGTCACCCAAACTGGAGTGCAGTGGCCGCTCCCGGCCACCGCAGCCTCGACCTGCTGGGCTCAGGCGATCCTTCCGCCTTAGCCTTCCAAGTAGCTGGAACTACAGGCACACACTACCATGCCCAGCTAACTTTTTGATTTATTGTAAAGATGAGATCTCACCAAGTTGCCCAGGTGGGTCTTGAACCCGCGGGCTCAGGAAATTCACTCACCTCGGCCTCCCAAGGTGCGGGGTTACAGGCTGAGCCACCGAGTCGGGCCTGCCCAGTCTTTTTAGAGTTAACATTGTATTCACTTTGTATGTAAATATTGTTAAAAATAAATGTGGACACTTTATAATCATAGAGGTCTATTTACTTCCCTCCATGCTTTTGCGTTAGTTGCTATGTCACTAGATCTAAATACTTATACACCCATGTAATTATAATAGACTTTATAATTTCTGCTTTAAGTATTACTGTGTATTTCAAAGGAACTAAGAGGAAAAGCTAGTCATTCATATGTACCCAAATAGGAGTTCATCACTCTTTTTTTTTTTTTTTTTGGTCAGAGTCTCGTTCCATCACCCAGGCTGGAGTGCAGTGCACTCACTGCCACCCCAGCTTGACCTCCTGGGTTTCAGTGATCCTTCCCCCTCAGTCGTCCATGTAGCCGGAACTGTAGGCGCACACCATACCTGGCTAATTTTTTGATTCATTGTAGAGACGAGGTCTTGCCAAGTTGCCTGGGCTGGTCCCAAACCTGCGGCATCAGGCATTCCTCTCACAGTCTCCCAAAGTGCTGGGATTACAGACTTGAGCCACCAGGTCCGGCCTTAGTTCATCACTCTTAACATCTTCCTGGAGAGCTTAGTTTCCATCTGGTACCATTTTCCTTTAGTCAGAAGAAATTCCTTTAGCATTTCTTGTAGTGCAAGTCTACGGGTGACAAATGATCTTCTTGTTGTTTTGCTTATTCAACCTGAAACTATATTTTATCTTCATTCTTGGAGTGTATTTTTTCTTGGATATAGAATCCCAGGTTGATAGTTTTTATTTTTGTCAACATTCTAAAGGATTTATTACAATTCCTTCTGGACTTGGTAATTTCTAATCCAGATCATCAGAAACTGGATCATTGTTCTCCTATAATGTGCTGCTTTTATATTTGGTTTTCAGCAGTTTCACTATGATGTACTTTGGTGCAGTTTTTTCCATATTTATTTTGTATGAGATTCATTGAAATGATTAAATCTGTTCATTGAATCTGTTGTGCTTTTTCACCAAATCTGGGAATTTTTCATCTGTTATATCTTCACCCCCGCCCCCCCCCGAATCTCTCCATTCCCTTTGGAACGCCTGAGGCTTTTTTTCTTTAACCTTTTGATATTGTCCTCCAGAGCCTACAATTCTGTTAATTTTTTGTAAATTTTTTCTGTTAAGATTGGATGAAGCCGGGCTCAGTGGCTCAGCCTGTAATCCCGCACCTTTGGGAGGCTGAGGTGAGTGGATTGCCTGAG